>NW_027223819.1:0-190681 GCF_028538775.1 Myotis yumanensis
AAGGAAAGTGCTTCAAACATTAAGAATTGCTGTTTATAAAGCTCAGAATATGTATGAAGCTGATAAATAAAGAGAATACTGTTTCTATTTACAGGTGATTGTGATTAGACTGGCGTTTTCTGAATGACTCAATTGAAAACCTTGAAGATTGCTGTGTATACTTCTAGGAAAACTGTCTACTTTTGGTAAAACGCTTAACATACACCATGATAGTCGCGAGAAATGACTAGAAACATGTAAGAAACAGTTGAAATGCTGGTAACATAGAGCCGTTCTATCTTTATGTTCATGTTCAATCACGGAGATTAGGAGATAGAATGCTGCATTGTGACGAGAGTAACAGATAATGGTTTACCATTCTGGCTACTTTAGATGATGTATTTCCGAAGAAAGTGCTTTCAAACATTAAGAAATTTCTGTTTAAAAAGCCTGAGAATATGGGTATGAAGCTGAGAAATGAAAGAGAATACTTTTTATATTCACAACTGAGGCCGAATTGCCTGGCGTTTTCTGAATGGCACAATTTAAACTCTTGAAGATTCATGTGTATACTTCTGGGAAAACTGTCTACTTTTGGTAAAAACTCTTAAAATACACAATGATAGTCCCAGAAATGATTAGAGACATGTAAGAAACAGTTTAAATACGGGTAAATAGAGCCGGTTCTATCCTGATGGCCTAGTTTCAATCACCGAGATTAGAGGTAGAAAAACTCTCAAATGAAGAGAGTAATGATAATGTTTACAATTCCGGCTACTCTAGATGGTGTTTTTTCCAAAGAAAGTGCTTTCCAACATGAGGAATTTCTGTTTTTAAAGCTCAGAGTATCTGTTATGAGGCTGATCAATGAAGAGGAATACTGTTTGTATTTACAATTGAGGCTGAATTGCCTGGCATTTTCTTAATGACAAAGTTTACATCCTGAAGATTCATGTATCTGCTTCTGGAAAAATGTCCTAATTTTGGTAAAACTCTTAAAATACACTAGGATAGTCCGGGGAAGTGACTAGAAACATGTAAGAAACACTGGAAATGCTGTATAATAGAGCCGTGCTATCTTTATGGCCTAGTTCAATGGACTGAGATTAGTGGTAAAAAAACTCTCAAGTGAGGAGAGTAAGGATGAAGTTTACAATTGCGGCTACTCTAGATGTTGTTTTTCCAAGGAAAGTGCTTTCAAACATTAAGAATTGCTGTTTATAAAGCTCAGAATATGTATGAAGCTGATAAATAAAGAGAATACTGTTTTCTATTTACAGGTGATTGTGATTAGACTGGCGTTTTTTCTGAATGACTCAATTGAAACCTTGAAGATTTGCTGTGTATACTTCTAGGAAAACTGTCTACTTTTTGGTAAAACGCTTAACATACACCATGATAGTCGCGAGAGAAATGACTAGAAACATGTAAGAAAACAGTTGAAAATGCTGGTACATAGAGCCGTTCTATCTTTATGTTCATGTTCAATCACGGAGATTAGAGATAGAATGCTGCATGGTGACGAGAGTACAGATAATGTTTACCATTCTGGCTACTTTAGATGATGTATTTCCGAAGAAAGTGCTTTTCAAAACATTAAGAATTTCCGTTTAAAAAGCTGAGAATATGGGTATGAAGCTGAGAAATGAAGAGAATACTTTTTTATATTTCACAACAGAGGCCGAATTGCCTGGCGTTTTCTGAATGGCACAATTTAACTCTTGAAGATTCATGTGTATACTTCTGGGAAAAACTGTCTACTTTTGGTAAAACTCTTAAAATACACAATGATAGTCTCAGAAATGATTACAGACATGTAAGAAGAAACAGTTTTAAATACGGGTAAATAGAGCCGTTCTATCCTGATGGCCTAGTTCAATCACCGAGAATTAGAGGTAGAAAACTCTCAAATGGAAGAGAGTAATGATAATGTTTACAATTCCGGCTACTCTACATGGTGTTTTTTCCAAAGGAAAGTGCTTCCAACATGAGGAATTTCTGTTTTTAAAGCTCAGAGTATCTGTATGAGGCTGATCAATGAAGAGAATACTGTTGTATTTACAATTGAGGCTGAATTGCCTGGCATTTTTCTTAATGACAAAGTTTACATCCTGAAGATTCATGTATCTGCTTCTGGTAAATGTCTAATTTTGGTTAAAACTCTTAAAAATACCCTAGGATAGTCCGGGAAGTGGACTAGAAAACATGTAAGAAACACTTGAAATGCTGTATAATAGAGCCGTGCTATCTTTATGGCCTAGGTTCAATGACTGAGATTAGAGGTAAAAAAAACTCTCAAGTGAGGAGAGTGAGGATGAAGTTTACAATTGCGGCTACTCTAGATGTTGTTTTTCCAAGGAAAGTGCTTTCAAACATTAAGAATTGCTGTTTATAAAGCTCAGAATATGTATGAAGCTGATAAATAAAGAGAATACTGTTTCTATTTACAGGTGATTCTGATTAGACTGGCGTTTTCTGAATGACTCAATTGAAACCTTGAAGATTGCTGTGTATACTTCTAGAAAAAACTGTCTACTTTTGGTAAAAGGCTTAACATACGCAATGATAGTCCCGAAGAAAATGATTAGAAACTTGTAAGAAACACTTGAAAGGCTGGTACATAGAGCCGTTCTATCTTTATGTTTATATTCAATCACGGATATTA
This sequence comes from Myotis yumanensis, assembly GCF_028538775.1. Taxonomy (NCBI): domain Eukaryota; kingdom Metazoa; phylum Chordata; class Mammalia; order Chiroptera; family Vespertilionidae; genus Myotis; species Myotis yumanensis. Next base: position 2,645 of record NW_027223819.1, read on the forward strand.
GAGATAGAATGCTGCATAGTGACGAGAGTACAGATAATGTTTACCATTCTGGCTACTTTAGATGACATATTTCCGAAGAATGTGCTTTCAAACATTAAGAATTGCTGTTTATAAAGCTCAGAATATGTAGGAAGCTGATAAATAAAGAGAATACTGTTTCTATTTACAGGTGATTGTGATTAGAATGGCGTTTTCTGAATGGACTCATTTGAAACCTTGAAGATTCCTGTGTATTCTTCTAGGAAAAACTGTCTACTTTTGGTTAAACGCTTAACATACAGCAAGATAGTCCCGAGAAAATGATTAGAAACATGTAAGAAACAGTTGAAATGCTGGTACATAGAGCCGTTCTATCTTTATGTTTATGTTCAATCACGGATATTAGAGATAGAATGCTGCATAGTGACGAGAGTACAGATAATATTTACCATTCTGGCTACTTTAGATGACATATTTCCCAAGAATGTGCTTTCAAACATTAAGAATTGCTGTTTATAAAAGCTCAGAATATGTAGGAAGCTGATAAATAAAGAGAATACTGTTTCTATTTACACATGATTCTGATTAGACTGGCGTTTTCTGAATGGACTCATTTGAAAACCTTGAAGATTCCTCTGTATACTTCTAGGAAAACTGTCTACTTTTGGTAAAACGCTTAACATACACCATGATAGTCGCGAGAAATGACTACAAACATGTAAGGAAACAGTTGAAATGCTGGTACATAGAGCCGTTCTATCTTTATGTTCATGTTCAATCACGGAGATTAGAGATAGAATGCTGCATAGTGATGAGAGTACAGATAATGTTTACCATTCTGGCTACTTTAGATGATGTATGTCCGAAGAAAGTGCTTTCAAACATTAGAAATTTCCGTTTAAAAAGCTGAGAATGTGGGTATGAAGCTGAGAAATGAAGAGATTACTTTTTATATTCACAACTGAGGCCGAATTGCCCTGGCGTTTTCTGAATGGCACAATTTAACTCTTGAAGATTCATGTGGTATACTTCTGGGGAAAAACTGTCTACTTTTGTAAAACTCTTAAAATACACAATGATAGTCCCCAGAAATGATTAGAGACATGTAAGAAACAGTTTTAAATACGGGTAAATAGAGCCGTTCTATCCTGATGGCCTAGTTCAATCACCGAGATTAGAGGTAGAAAAACTCTCAAATGAAGAGAGTAATGATAATGTTTACAATTCCGGCTACTCTACATGGTGTTTTTTCCAAAGAAAGTGCTTCCAACATGAGGAATTTCTGTTTTTAAAGCTCAGAGTATGTATATGAGGCTGATCAATGAAGAGAAATACTGTTTGTATTTACAATTGAGGCTGAATTGCCTGGCATTTTCTTAATGACAAAGTTTACATCCTGAAGATTCATGTATCTGCTTCTGGTAAATGTCTAATTTTGGTAAAAACTCTTAAAATACCCTAGGATAGTCCGGGGGAAGTGACTAGAAACATGTAAGAAACACTTGAAATGCTGTATAATAGAGCCGTGCTATCTTTATGGCCTAGTTCAATGACTGAGATTAGAGGTAAAAAACTCTCAAGTGCGGAGGAGTAAGGGATGAAGTTTACAATTGCGGCTACTCTAGATGTTGTTTTTTCCAAGGAAAGTGCTTTCAAACATTAAGAATTGCTGTTTATAAAGCTCAGAATATGTATGAAGCTGATAAATAAAGAGAATACTGTTTCTATTTACAGGTGATTGTGATTAGACTGGCGTTTTCTGAATGACTCAATTGAAACCTTGAAGATTGCTGTGTATACTTCTAGGAAAAACTGTCTACTTTTGGGTAAAACGCTTAACATTACACCATGATAGTCGCAAGAAAAATGACTAGAAACATGTAAGAAACAGTTGAAATGCTGGTACATAGAGCCGTTCTATCTTTATGTTCATGTTCAATCACGGAGATTAGAGATAGAATGCTGCATGTGTGACGAGAGTACAGATAATGTTTACCATTCTGGCTACTTTAGATGACATATTTCCGAAGAATGTGCTTTAAAACATTAAGAAATTGCTGTTTTATAAAAGCTCAGAATATGTAGGAAGCTGATAAATAAAGAGAATACTGTTTTCTATTTACAGGTGATTCTGATTAGACTGGCGTTTTCTGAATGACTCAATTGAAACCTTGAAGATTGCTGTGTATACTTCTAGAAAAACTGTCTACTTTTGGTAAAACGCTTAACATACACCATGATAGTCCTGAGAAATGATTAGAAACATGTAAGAAACACTTGAAATGCTGGTACATAGAGCCGATCTATCTTTATGTTTATGTTCAATCACGGATATTAGAGCTAGAATGCTGCATAGTGACGAGAGTACAGATAATATTTACCATTCTGGCTACTTTAGATGACATATTTCCGAAGAATGTGCTTTCAAACATTAAGAATTGCTGTTTATAAAGCTCAGAATATGTAGGAAGCTAATTAAATAAAGAGAATACTCTTTCTATTTACACATGATTCTGATTAGACTGGCGTTTTCTGAATGACTCATTTGAAACCTTGAAGATTCCTCTGTATACTTCTAGGGAAAACTGTCTACTTTTGGTTAAAACGCTTAACATACACCTTGATAGTCGCGAGAAATGACTAGAAACATGTAAGAAACAGTTGAAATGCTGGTACATAGAACCGTTTCTATCTTTATGTTCATGTTCAATCACGGAGATTAGAGATAGAATGCTGCATAGTGATGAGAGTAACAGATAATGTTTACCATTCTGGCTACTTTAGATGATGTATTTCCGAAGAAAGTGCTTTCAAACATTAAGAATTTCCGTTTAAAAAGCTGAGAATATGGGTATGAAGCTGAGAAATAAAGAGATTACTTTTTATATTCACAACTGAGGCCGAATTGCCTGGCGTTTTTCTGAATGGCACAATTTAACTCTTGAAGATTCATGTGTATACTTCTGGGAAAACTGTCTACTTTTGGTAAAACTCTTAAAATTTTGGTAAAACTCTTAAAATACACAATGATAGTCCCAGAAATGATTAGAGACATGTAAGAAACAGTTTAAAATACGGGTAAATAGAGCCGTTCTATCCTGATGGCCTAGTTCAATCACCGAGATTAGAGGTAGAAAACTCTCAAATGAAGAGAGTAATGATAATGTTTACAATTCCGGCTACTCTACATGGTGTTTTTCCAAAGAAAGTGCTTCCAACATGAGGAATTTCTGTTTTTAAAGCTCAGAGTATGTATATGAGGCTGATCAATGAAGAGAATACTGTTTGTATTTACAATTGAGGCTGAATGCCTGGCATTTTCTTAATGACAAAGTTTACATCCTGAAGATTCATGTATCTGCTTCTGGTAAATGTCTAATTTTGGTAAAACTCTTAAAATACCCTAGGATAGTCCGGGAAGTGACTAGAAACATGTAAGAAACACTTGAAATGCTGTATAATAGAGCCGTGCTATCTTTATGGCCTAGTTCAATGACTGAGATTAGAGGTAAAAAACTCTCAAGTGCGGAGAGTAAGGATGAAGTTTACAATTGCGGCTACTCTAGATGTTGTTTTTCCAAGGAAAGTGCTTTCAAACATTAAGAATTGCTGTTTATAAAGCTCAGAATATGTATGAAGCTGATAAATAAAGAGAATACTGTTTCTATTTACAGGTGATTGTGATTAGACTGGCGTTTTCTGAATGACTCAATTGAAACCTTGAAGATTGCTGTGTATACTTCTAGGAAAACTGTCTACTTTTGGTAAAACGCTTAACATACACCATGATAGTCGCAAGAAATGACTAGAAACATGTAAGAAACAGTTGAAATGCTGGTACATAGAGCCGTTCTATCTTTATGTTCATGTTCAATCACGGAGATTAGAGATAGAATGCTGCATGGTGACGAGAGTACAGATAATGTTTACCATTCTGGCTACTTTAGATGATGTATTTCCGAAGAAAGTGCTTTCAAACATTAAGAATTTCCGTTTAAAAAGCTGAGAATATGGGTATGAAGCTGAGAAATGAAGAGAATACTTTTTATATTCACAACAGAGGCCGAATTGCCTGGCGTTTTCTGAATGGCACAATTTAACTCTTGAAGATTCATGTGTATACTTCTGGGAAAACTGTCTACTTTTGGTAAAACTCTTAAAATACACAATGATAGTCTCAGAAATGATTACAGACATGTAAGAAACAGTTTAAATACGGGTAAATAGAGCCGTTCTATCCTGATGGCCTAGTTCAATCACCGAGATTAGAGGTAGAAAACTCTCAAATGAAGAGAGTAATGATAATGTTTACAATTCCGGCTACTCTACATGGTGTTTTTCCAAAGAAAGTGCTTCCAACATGAGGAATTTCTGTTTTTAAAGCTCAGAGTATCTGTATGAGGCTGATCAATGAAGAGAATACTGTTTGTATTTACAATTGAGGCTGAATTGCCTGGCATTTTCTTAATGACAAAGTTTACATCCTGAAGATTCATGTATCTGCTTCTGGTAAATGTCTAATTTTGGTAAAACTCTTAAAATACCCTAGGATAGTCCGGGAAGTGACTAGAAACATGTAAGAAACACTTGAAATGCTGTATAATAGAGCCGTGCTATCTTTATGGCCTAGTTCAATGACTGAGATTAGAGGTAAAAAAACTCTCAAGTGAGGAGAGTAAGGATGAAGTTTACAATTGCGGCTACTCTAGATGTTGTTTTTCCAAGGAAAGTGCTTTCAAACATTAAGAATTGCTGTTTATAAAGCTCAGAATATGTATGAAGCTGAATAAATAAAGAGAATACTGTTTCTATTTACAGGTGATTCTGATTAGACTGGCGTTTTCTGAATGACTCAATTGAAACCTTGAAGATTGCTGTGTATACTTCTAGAAAAACTGTCTACTTTTGGTAAAAGGCTTAACATACGCAATGATAGTCCCGAGAAATGATTAGAAACTTGTAAGAAAACACTTGAAAGGCTGGTACATAGAGCCGTTCTATCTTTATGTTTATATTTCAATCACGGATATTAGAGATAGAATGCTGCATAGTGACGAGAGTACAGATAATGTTTACCATTCTGGCTACTTTAGATGACATATTTCCGAAGAATGTGCTTTCAAACATTAAGAATTGCTGTTTATAAAGCTCAGAATATGTAGGAAGCTGATAAATAAAGAGAATACTGTTTCTATTTACAGGTGATTGTGATTAGAATGGCGTTTTCTGAATGACTCATTTGAAACCTTGAAGATACCTGTGTATTCTTCTAGGAAAACTGTCTACTTTTGGTTAAACGCTTAACATACAGCAAGATAGTCCCGAGAAATGATTAGAAACATGTAAGAAACAGTTGAAATGCTGGTACATAGAGCCGTTCTATCTTTATGTTTATGTTCAATCACGGATATTAGAGATAGAATGCTGCATAGTGACGAGAGTACAGATAATATTTACCATTCTGGCTACTTTAGATGACATATTTCCCAAGAATGTGCTTTCAAACATTAAGAATTGCTGTTTATAAAGCTCAGAATATGTAGGAAGCTGATAAATAAAGAGAATACTGTTTCTATTTACACATGATTCTGATTAGACTGGCGTTTTCTGAATGACTCATTTGAAACCTTGAAGATTCCTCTGTATACTTCTAGGAAAACTGTCTACTTTTGGTAAAACGCTTAACATACACCATGATAGTCGCGAGAAATGACTACAAACATGTAAGAAACAGTTGAAATGCTGGTACATAGAGCCGTTCTATCTTTATGTTCATGTTCAATCACGGAGATTAGAGATAGAATGCTGCATAGTGATGAGAGTACAGATAATGTTTACCATTCTGGCTACTTTAGATGATGTATGTCCGAAGAAAGTGCTTTCAAACATTAAGAATTTCCGTTTAAAAAGCTGAGAATGTGGGTATGAAGCTGAGAAATGAAGAGATTACTTTTTATATTCACAACTGAGGCCGAATTGCCTGGCGTTTTCTGAATGGCACAATTTAACTCTTGAAGATTCATGTGTATACTTCTGGGAAAACTGTCTACTTTTGGTTAAAACTCTTAAAATACACAATGATAGTCCCAGAAATGATTAGAGACATGTAAGAAACAGTTTAAATACGGGTAAATAGAGCCGTTCTATCCTGATGGCCTAGTTCAATCACCGAGATTAGAGGTAGAAAACTCTCAAATGAAGAGAGTAATGATAATGTTTACAATTCCGGCTACTCTACATGGTGTTTTTCCAAAGAAAGTGCTTCCAACATGAGGAATTTCTGTTTTAAAGCTCAGAGTATGTATATGAGGCTGATCAATGAAGAGAATACTGTTTGTATTTACAATTGAGGCTGAATTGCCTGGCATTTTCTTAATGACAAAGTTTACATCCTGAAGATTCATGTATCTGCTTCTGGTAAATGTCTAATTTTGGTAAAACTCTTAAAATACCCTAGGATAGTCCGGGAAGTGACTAGAAACATGTAAGAAACACTTGAAATGCTGTATAATAGAGCCGTGCTATCTTTATGGCCTAGTTCAATGACTGAGATTAGAGGTAAAAAACTCTCAAGTGCGGAGAGTAAGGATGAAGTTTACAATTGCGGCTACTCTAGATGTTGTTTTTCCAAGGAAAGTGCTTTCAAACATTAAGAATTGCTGTTTATAAAGCTCAGAATATGTATGAAGCTGATAAATAAAGAGAATACTGTTTCTATTTACAGGGTGATTGTGATTAGACTGGCGTTTTCTGAATGACTCAATTGAAACCTTGAAGATTGCTGTGTATACTTCTAGGAAAACTGTCTACTTTTGGTAAAACGCTTAACATACACCATGATAGTCGCAAGAAATGACTAGAAACATGTAAGAAACAGTTGAAATGCTGGTACATAGAGCCGTTCTAATCTTTATGTTCATGTTCAATCACGGAGATTAGAGATAGAATGCTGCATGGTGACGAGAGTACAGATAATGTTTACCATTCTGGCTACTTTAGATGACATATTTCCGAAGAATGTGCTTTAAAACATTAAGAATTGCTGTTTATAAAGCTCAGAATATGTAGGAAGCTGATAAATAAAGAGAATACTGTTTCTATTTACAGGTGATTCTGATTAGACTGGCGTTTTCTGAATGACTCAATTGAAACCTTGAAGATTGCTGTGTATACTTCTAGAAAAACTGTCTACTTTTGGTAAAACGCTTAACATACACCATGATAGTCCTGAGAAATGATTAGAAACATGTAAGAAACACTTGAAATGCTGGTACATAGAGCCGTTCTATCTTTATGTTTATGTTCAATCACGGATATTAGAGCTAGAATGCTGCATAGTGACGAGAGTACAGATAATATTTACCATTCTGGCTACTTTAGATGACATATTTCCGAAGAATGTGCTTTAAAACATTAAGAATTGCTGTTTATAAAGCTCAGAATATGTAGGAAGCTAATAAATAAAGAGAATACTCTTTCTATTTACACATGATTCTGATTAGACTGGCGTTTTCTGAATGACTCATTTGAAACCTTGAAGATTCCTCTGTATACTTCTAGGAAAACTGTCTACTTTTGGTTAAAACGCTTAACATACACCATGATAGTCGCGAGAAATGACTAGAAACATGTAAGAAACAGTTGAAATGCTGGTACATAGAACCGTTCTATCTTTATGTTCATGTTCAATCACGGAGATTAGAGATAGAATGCTGCATAGTGATGAGAGTACAGATAATGTTTACCATTCTGGCTACTTTAGATGATGTATTTCCGAAGAAAGTGCTTTCAAACATTAAGAATTTCCGTTTAAAAAGCTGAGAATATGGGTATGAAGCTGAGAAATAAAGAGATTACTTTTTATATTCACAACTGAGGCCGAATTGCCTGGCGTTTTCTGAATGGCACAATTTAACTCTTGAAGATTCATGTGTATACTTCTGGGAAAACTGTCTACTTTTGGTAAAACTCTTAAAATACACAATGATAGTCCCAGAAATGATTAGAGACATGTAAGAAACAGTTTAAATACGGGTAAATAGAGCCGTTCTATCCTGATGGCCTAGTTCAATCACCGAGATTAGAGGTAGAAAACTCTCAAATGAAGAGAGTAATGATAATGTTTATAATTCCGGCTACTCTAGATGGTGTTTTTCCAAAGAAAGTGCTTCCAACATGAGGAATTTCTGTTTTTAAAGCTCAGAGTATGTGTATGAGGCTGATCAATGAAGAGAATACTGTTTGTATTTACAATTGAGGCTGAATTGCCTGGCATTTTCGTAATGACAAAGTTTACATCCTGAAGATTCATGTATCTACTTCTGGAAAAATGTCTAATTTTGGTAAAACTCTTAAAACACACTAGGATAGTCCGGGAAGTGACTAGAAACATGTAAGAAACACTTGAAATGATGTATAATAGAGCCGTGCTATCTTTATGGCCTAGTTCAATGACTGAGATTAGAAGTAAAAAACTCTCAAGTGAGGAGAGTAAGGATGAAGTTTACAATTGCGGCTACTCTAGATGTTGTTTTTCCAAGGAAAGTGCTTTCAAACATTAAGAATTGCTGTTTATAAAGCTCAGAATATGTAGGAAGCTGATAAATAAAGAGAATACTGTTTCTATTTACACATGATTCTGATTAGACTGGCGTTTTCTGAATGACTCATTTGAAACCTTGAAGATTCCTCTGTATACTTCTAGGAAAACTGTCTACTTTTGGTTAAAACGCTTAACATACACCATGATAGTCGCGAGAAATGACTAGAAACATGTAAGAAACAGTTGAAATGCTGGTACATAGAGCCGTTCTATCTTTATGTTCATGTTCAATCACGGAGATTAGAGATAGAATGCTGCATAGTGATGAGAGTACAGATAATGTTTACCATTCTGGCTACTTTAGATGATGTATTTCCGAAGAAAGTGCTTTCAAACATTAAGAATTTCCGTTTAAAAAGCTGAGAATATGGGTATGAAGCTGAGAAATAAAGAGATTACTTTTTATATTCACAACTGAGGCCGAATTGCCTGGCATTTTCTGAATGGCACAATTTATCTCTTGAAGATTCATGTGTATACTTCTGGGAAAACTGTCTACTTTTGGTAAAACTCTTAAAATACACAATGATAGTCCCAGAAATGATTAGAGACATGTAAGAAACAGTTTAAATACGGGTAAATAGAGCCGTTCTATCCTGATGGCCTAGTTCAATCACCGAGATTAGAGGTAGAAAACTCTCAAATGAAGAGAGTAATGATAATGTTTACAATTCCGGCTACTCTAGATGGTTTTTTTCCAAAGAAAGTGCTTCCAACATGAGGAATTTCTGATTTTAAAGCTCAGAGTATCTGTATGAGGCTGATCAATGAAGAGAATACTGTTTGTATTTACAATTGAGGCTGAATTGCCTGGCATTTTCTTAATGACAAAGTTTACATCCTGAAGATTCATGTATCTACTTCTGGAAAAATGTCTAATTTTGGTAAAACTCTTAAAATACACTAGGATAGTCCGGGAAGTGACTAGAAACATGTAAGAAACACTTGAAATGCTGTATAATAGAGCCGTGCTATCTTTATGGCCTAGTTCAATGACTGAGATTAGAGGTAAAAAACTCTCAAGTGAGGAGAGTAAGGATGAAGTTTACAATTGCGGCTACTCTAGATGTTGTTTTTCCAAGGAAAGTGCTTTCAAACATTAAGAATTGCTGTTTATAAAGCTCAGAATATGTATGAAGCTGATAAATAAAGAGAATACTGTTTCTATTTACAGGTGATTCTGATTAGACTGGCGTTTTCTGAATGACTCAATTGAAACCTTGAAGATTGCTGTGTATACTTCTAGAAAAACCGTCTACTTTTGGTAAAACGCTTAACATACGCAATGATAGTCCCGAGAAATGATTAGAAACTTGTAAGAAACACTTGAAAGGCTGGTACATAGAGCCGTTCTATCTTTATGTTTATATTCAATCACGGATATTAGAGATAGAATGCTGCATAGTGACGAGAGTACAGATAATGTTTACCATTCTGGCTACTTTAGATGACATATTTCCGAAGAATGTGCTTTCAAACATTAAGAATTGCTGTTTATAAAGCTCAGAATATGTAGGAAGCTGAAAAATAAAGAGAATACTGTTTCTATTTACAGGTGATTGTGATTAGACTGGCGTTTTCTGAATGACTCATTTGCAACCTTGAAGATTCCTCTGTATACTTCTAGGAAAACTGTCTACTTTTGGTAAACCGCTTAACATACACCATGATAGTCGCGAGAAATGACTAGAAACATGTAAGAAACAGTTGAAATGCTGGTACATAGAGCCGTTCTATCTTTATGTTCATGTTCAATCACGGAGATTAGAGATAGAATGCTGCATGGTGATGAGAGTACAGATAATGTTTACCATTCTGGCTACTTTAGATGATGTATTTCCGAAGAAAGTGCTTTCAAACATTAAGAATTTCCGTTTAAAAAGCTGAGAATATGGGTATGAAGCTGAGAAATGAAGAGAATACTTTTTATATTCACAACTGAGGCCGAATTGCCTGGCGTTTTCTGAATGGCACAATTTAACTCTTGAAGATTCATGTGTATACTTCTGGGAAAACTGTCTACTTTTGGTAAAACTCTTAAAATACACAATGATAGTCCCAGAAATGATTAGAGACATGTAAGAAACAGTTTAAATACGGGTAAATAGAGCCGTTCTATCCTGATGGCCTAGTTCAATCACCGAGATTAGAGGTAGAAAACTCTCAAATGAAGAGAGTAATGATAATGTTTACAATTCCGGCTACTCTAGATGGTGTTTTTTCCAAAGAAAGTGCTTCCAACATGAGGAATTTCTGTTTTTAAAGCTCAGAGTATCTGTATGAGGCTGATCAATGAAGAGAATACTGTTTGTATTTACAATTGAGGCTGAATTGCCTGGCATTTTCTTAATGACAAAGTTTACATCCTGAAGATTCATGTATCTACTTCTGGAAAATTGTCTAATTTTGGTAAAACTCTTAAAATACACCAGGATTGTCCGGGAAGTGACTAGAAACATGTAAGAAACACTTGAAATGCTGTATAATAGAGCCGTGCTATCTTTATGGCCTAGTTCAATGACTGAGATTAGAGGTAAAAAACTCTCAAGTGAGGAGAGTAAGGATGAAGTTTACAATTGCGGCTACTCTAGATGTTGTTTTTCCAAGGAAAGTGCTTTCAAACATTAAGAATTGCTGTTTATAAAGCTCAGAATATGTATGAAGCTGATAAATAAAGAGAATACTGTTTCTATTTACAGGTGATTCTGATTAGACTGGCGTTTTCTGAATGACTCAATTGAAACCTTGAAGATTGCTGTGTATACTTCTAGAAAAACTGTCTACTTTTGGTAAAACGCTTAACATACGCAATGATAGTCCCGAGAAATGATTAGAAACTTGTAAGAAACACTTGAAAGGCTGGTACATAGAGCCGTTCTATCTTTATGTTTTTATTCAATCACGGATATTAGAGATAGAATGCTGCATAGTGACGAGAGTACAGATAATGTTTACCATTCTGGCTACTTTAGATGACATATTTCCGAAGAATGTGCTTTCAAACATTAAGAATTGCTGTTTATAAAGCTCAGAATATGTAGGAAGCTGATAAATAAAGAGAATACTGTTTCTATTTACAGGTGATTGTGATTAGACTGGCGTTTTCTGAATGACTCATTTGCAACCTTGAAGATTCCTGTGTATTCTTCTAGGAAAACTGTCTACTTTTGGTTAAACGCTTAACATACACCATGATAGTCCTGAGAAATGATTAGAAACATGTAAGAAACACTTGAAATGCTGGTACATAGAGCCGTTCTATCTTTATGTTTATGTTCAATCACGGATATTAGAGATAGAATGCTGCATAGTGACGAGAGTACAGATAATATTTACCATTCTGGCTACTTTAGATGACATATTTCCGAAGAATGTGCTTTAAAACATTAAGAATTGCTGTTTATAAAGCTCAGAATATGTAGGAAGCTAATAAATAAAGAGAATACTCTTTCTATTACACATGATTCTGATTAGACTGGCGTTTTCTGAATGACTCATTTGAAACCTTGAAGATTCCTCTGTATACTTCTAGGAAAACTGTCTACTTTTGGTTAAAACGCTTAACATACACCATGATAGTCGCGAGAAATGACTAGAAACATGTAAGAAACAGTTGAAATGCTGGTACATAGAGCCGTTCTATCTTTATGTTCATGTTCAATCACGGAGATTAGAGATAGAATGCTGCATAGTGATGAGAGTACAGATAATGTTTACAGTTCTGGCTACTTTAGATGATGTATTTCCGAAGAAAGTGCTTTCAAACATTAAGAATTTCCTTTTAAAAAGCTGAGAATATGGGTATGAAGCTGAGAAATAAAGAGATTACTTTTTATATTCACAACTGAGGCCGAATTGCCTGGCGTTTTCTGAATGGCACAATTTAACTCTTGAAGATTCATGTGTATACTTCTGGGAAAACTGTCTACTTTTGGTAAAACTCTTAAAATACACAATGATAGTCCCAGAAATGATTAGAGACATGTAAGAAACAGTTTAAATACGGGTAAATAGAGCCGTTCTATCCTGATGGCCTAGTTCAATCACCGAGATTAGAGGTAGAAAACTCTCAAATGAAGAGAGTAATGATAATGTTTACAATTCCGGCTACTCTAGATGGTGTTTTTCCAAAGAAAGTGCTTCCAACATGAGGAATTTCTGTTTTTAAAGCTCAGAGTATGTGTATGAGGCTGATCAATGAAGAGAATACTGTTTGTATTTACAATTGAGGCTGAATTGCCTGGCATTTTCTTAATGACAAAGTTTACATCCTGAAGATTCATGTATCTACTTCTGGAAAAATGTCTAATTTTGGTAAAACTCTTAAAACACACTAGGATAGTCCGGGAAGTGACTAGAAACATGTAAGAAACACTTGAAATGATGTATAATAGAGCCGTGCTATCTTTATGGCCTAGTTCAATGACTGAGATTAGAAGTAAAAAACTCTCAAGTGAGGAGAGTAAGGATGAAGTTTACAATTGCGGCTACTCTAGATGTTGTTTTTTCCAAGGAAAGTGCTTTCAAACATTAAGAATTGCTGTTTATAAAGCTCAGAATATGTAGGAAGCTGATAAATAAAGAGAATACTGTTTCTATTTACACATGATTCTGATTAGACTGGCGTTTTCTGAATGACTCATTTGAAACCTTGAAGATTCCTCTGTATACTTCTAGGAAAACTGTCTACTTTTGGTTAAAACGCTTAACATACACCATGATAGTTGCGAGAAATGACTAGAAACATGTAAGAAACAGTTGAAATGCTGGTACATAGAGCCGTTCTATCTTTATGTTCATGTTCAATCACGGAGATTAGAGATAGAATGCTGCATGGTGACGAGAGTACAGATAATGTTTACCATTCTGGCTACTTTAGATGATGTATTTCCGAAGAAAGTGCTTTCAAACATTAAGAATTTCAGTTAAAAAAGCTGAGAATATGGGTATGAAGCTGAGAAATAAAGAGATTACTTTTTATATTCACAACTGAGACCGAATTGCCTGGCATTTTCTGAATGGCACAATTTATCTCTTGAAGATTCATGTGTATACTTCTGGGAAAACTGTCTACTTTTGGTAAAACTCTTAAAATACACAATGATAGTCCCAGAAATGATTAGAGACATGTAAGAAACAGTTTAAATACGGGTAAATAGAGCCGTTCTATCCTGATGGCCTAGTTCAATCACCGAGATTAGAGGTAGAAAACTCTCAAATGAAGAGAGTAATGATAATGTTTACAATTCCGGCTACTCTAGATGGTGTTTTTCCAAAGAAAGTGCTTCCAACATGAGGAATTTCTGTTTTTAAAGCTCAGAGTATCTGTATGAGGCTGATCAATGAAGAGAATACTGTTTGTATTTACAATTGAGGCTGAATTGCCTGGCATTTTCTTAATGACAAAGTTTACATCCTGAAGATTCATGTATCTACTTCTGGAAAAATGTCTAATTTTGGTAAAACTCTTAAAACACACTAGGATAGTCCGGGAAGTGACTAGAAACATGTAAGAAACACTTGAAATGATGTATAATAGAGCCGTGCTATCTTTATGGCCTAGTTCAATGACTGAGATTAGAAGTAAAAAACTCTCAAGTGAGGAGAGTAAGGATGAAGTTTACAATTGCGGCTACTCTAGATGTTGTTTTTCCAAGGAAAGTGCTTTCAAACATTAAGAATTGCTGTTTATAAAGCTCAGAATATGTAGGAAGCTGATAAATAAAGAGAATACTGTTTCTATTTACAGGTGATTGTGATTAGACTGGCGTTTTCTGAATGACTCATTTGAAACCTTGAAGATTCCTCTGTATACTTCTAGGAAAACTGTCTACTTTTGGTAAAACGCTTAACATACACCATGATAGTCGCAAGAAATGACTAGAAACATGTAAGAAACAGTTGAAATGCTGGTACATAGAGCCGTTCTATCTTTATGTTCATATTCAATCACGGAGATTAGAGATAGAATGCTGCATGGTGACGAGAGTACAGATAATGTTTACCATTCTGGCTACTTTAGATGATGTATTTCCGAAGAAAGTGCTTTCAAACATTAAGAATTTCAGTTTAAAAAGCTGAGAATATGGGTATGAATCTGAGAAAAGAAGAGAATACTTTTTATATTCACAACTGAGGCCGAATTGCCTGGCGTTTTCTGAATGGCACAATTTAACTCTTGAAGATTCATGTGTATACTTCTGGGAAAACTGTCTACTTTTGGTAAAACTCTTAAAATACACAATGATAGTCCCAGAAATGATTAGAGACATGTAAGAAACAGTTTAAATACGGGTAAATAGAGCCGTTCTATCCTGATGGCCTAGTTCAATCACCGAGATTAGAGGTAGAAAACTCTCAAATGAAGAGAGTAATGATAATGTTTACAATTCCGGCTACTCTAGATGGTGTTTTTCCAAAGAAAGTGCTTCCAACATGAGGAATTTCTGTTTTTAAAGCTCAGAGTATGTGTATGAGGCTGATCAATGAAGAGAATACTGTTTGTATTTACAATTGAGGCTGAATTGCCTGGCATTTTCTTAATGACAAAGTTTACATCCTGAAGATTCATGTATCTACTTCTGAAAAAATGTCTAATTTTGGTAAAACTCTTAAAATACACTAGGATAGTCCGGGAAGTGACTAGAAACATGTAAGAAACACTTGAAATGCTGTATAATAGAGCCGTGCTATCTTTATGGCCTAGTTCAATGACTGAGATTAGAGGTAAAAAACTCTCAAGTAAGGAGAGTAAGGATGAAGTTTACAATTGCGGCTACTCTAGATGTTGTTTTTCCAAGGAAAGTGCTTTCAAACATTAAGAATTGCTGTTTATAAACCTCAGAATATGTATGAAGCTGATAAATAAAGAGAATACTGTTTCTATTTATAGGTGATTCTAATTAGACTGGCGTTTTCTGAATGACTCAATTGAAACCTTGAAGATTGCTGTCTATACTTCTAGAAAAACTGTCTACTTTTGGTAAAAGGCTTAACATACGCAATGATAGTCCCGAGAAATGATGAGAAACTTGTAAGAAACACTTGAAAGGCTGGTACATAGAGCCGTTCTATCTTTATGTTTATGTTCAATCACGGATATTAGAGATAGAATGCTGCATAGTGACGAGAGTACAGATAATGTTTACCATTCTGGCTACTTTAGATGACATATTTCCGAAGAATGTGCTTTCAAACATTAAGAATTGCTGTTTATAAAGCTCAGAATATGTAGGAAGCTGAAAAATAAAGAGAATACTGTTTCTATTTACAGGTGATTGTGATTAGACTGGCGTTTTCTGAATGACTCATTTGCAACCTTGAAGATTCCTCTGTATACTTCTAGGAAAACTGTCTACTTTTGGTAAACCGCTTAACATACACCATGATAGTCGCGAGAAATGACTAGAAACATGTAAGAAACAGTTGAAATGCTGGTACATAGAGCCGTTCTATCTTTATGTTCATGTTCAATCACGGAGATTAGAGATAGAATGCTGCATGGTGATGAGAGTACAGATAATGTTTACCATTCTGGCTACTTTAGATGATGTATTTCCGAAGAAAGTGCTTTCAAACATTAAGAATTTCCCTTTAAAAAGCTGAGAATGTGGGTATGAAGCTGAGAAATAAAGAGATTACATTTTATATTCACAACTGAGGCCGAATTGCCTGGCGTTTTCTGAATGGCACAATTTAACTCTTGAAGATTCATGTGTATACTTCTGGGAAAACTGTCTACTTTTGGTAAAACTCTTAAAATACACAATGATAGTCCCAGAAATGATTAGAGACATGTAAGAAACAGTTTAAATACGGGTAAATAGAGCCGTTCTATCCTGATGGCCTAGTTCAATCACCGAGATTAGAGGTAGAAAACTCTCAAATGAAGAGAGTAATGATAATGTTTACAATTCCGGCTACTCTAGATGGTGTTTTTCCAAAGAAAGTGCTTCCAACATGAGGAATTTCTGTTTTTAAAGCTCAGAGTATCTGTATGAGGCTGATCAATGAAGAGAATACTGTTTGTATTTACAATTGAGGCTGAATTGCCTGGCATTTTCTTAATGACAAAGTTTACATCCTGAAGATTCATGTATCTGCTTCTGGTAAATGTCTAATTTTGGTAAAACTCTTAAAATACACTAGGATAGTCCGGGAAGTGACTAGAAACATGTAAGAAACACTTGAAATGCTGTATAATAGAGCCGTGCTATCTTTATGGCCTAGTTCAATGACTGAGATTAGAGGTAAAAAACTCTCAAGTGAGGAGAGTAAGGATGAAGTTTATAATTGCGGCTACTCTACATGTTGTTTTTCCAAGGAAAGTGCTTTCAAACATTAAGAATTGCTGTTTATAAAGCTCAGAATATGTATGAAGCTGATAAATAAAGAGAATACTGTTTCTATTTACAGGTGATTCTTATTAGACTGGCGTTTTCTGAATGAATCATTTGAAACCTTGATGATTGCTGTGTATACTTCTAGAAAAACTGTCTACTTTTGGTAAAAGGCTTAACATACGCAATGATAGTCCCGAGAAATGATTAGAAACTTGTAAGAAACACTTGAAAGGCTGGTACATAGAGCCGTTCTATCTTTATGTTTATGTTCAATCACGGATATTAGAGATAGAATGCTGCATAGTACGAGAGTACAGATAATATTTACCATTCTGGCTACTTTAGATGACGTATTTCCCAAGAATGTGCTTTCAAACATTAAGAATTGCTGTTTATAAAGCTCAGAATATGTAGGAAGCTGATAAATAAAGAGAATACTGTTTCTATTTACACATGATTGTGATTAGACTGGCGTTTTCTGAATGACTCATTTGAAACCTTGAAGATTCCTCTGTATACTTCTAGGAAAACTGTCTACTTTTGGTAAAACGCTTAACATACACCATGATAGTCGCGAGAAATGACTAGAAACATGTAAGAAACAGTTGAAATGCTGGTACATAGAGCCGTTCTATCTTTATGTTCATGTTCAATCACGGAGATTAGACATAGAATGCTGCATAGTGATGAGAGTACAGATAATGTTTACCATTCTGGCTTCTTTAGATGATGTATTTCCGAAGAAAGTGCTTTCAAACATTAAGAATTTCTGTTTAAAAAGCTGAGAATATGGGTATGAAGCTGAGAAATAAAGAGATTACATTTTATATTCACAACTGAGGCCGAATTGCCTGGCGTTTTCTGAAAGGCACAATTTAACTCTTGAAGATTCATGTGTATACTTCTGGGAAAACTGTCTACTTTTGGTAAAACTCTTAAAATACACAATGATAGTCCCAGAAATGATTAGAGACATGTAAGAAACAGTTTAAATACGGGTAAATAGAGCCGTTCTATCCTGATGGCCTAGTTCAATCACCGAGATTAGAGGTAGAAAACTCTCAAATGAAGAGAGTAATGATAATGTTTACAATTCCGGCTACTCTAGATGGTGTTTTTCCAAAGAAAGTGCTTCCAACATGAGGAATTTCTGTTTTTAAAGCTCAGAGTATCTGTATGAGGCTGATCAATGAAGAGAATACTGTTTGTATTTACAATTGAGGCTGAATTGCCTGGCATTTTCTTAATGACAAAGTTTACATCCTGAAGATTCATGTATCTACTTCTGAAAACTGTCTAATTTTGGTAAAACTCTTAAAATACACTAGGATAGTCCGGGAAGTGACTAGAAACATGTAAGAAACACTTGAAATGCTGTATAATAGAGCCGTGCTATCTTGATGGCCTAGTTCAATGACTGAGATTAGAGGTAAAAAACTCTCAAGTGAGGAGAGTAAGGATGAAGTTTATAATTGCGGCTACTCTAGATGTTGTTTTTCCAAGGAAAGTGCTTTCAAACATTAAGAATTGCTGTTAATAAAGCTCAGAATATGTATGAAGCTGATAAATAAAGAGAATACTGTTTCTATTTACAGGTGATTCTTATTAGACTGGCGTTTTCTGAATGAATCATTTGAAACCTTGATGATTGCTGTGTATACTTCTAGAAAAACTGTCTACTTTTGGTAAAAGGCTTAACATACGCAATGATAGTCCTGAGAAATGATTAGAAACTTGTAAGAAACACTTGAAAGGCTGGTACATAGAGCCGTTCTATCTTTATGTTTATGTTCAATCACGGATATTAGAGATAGAATGCTGCATAGTGACGAGAGTACAGATAATATTTACCATTCTGGCTACTTTAGATGACATATTTCCCAAGAATGTGCTTTCAAACATTAAGAATTGCTGTTTATAAAGCTCAGAATATGTAGGAAGCTGATAAATAAAGAGAATACTGTTTCTATTTACACATGATTCTGATTAGACTGGCGTTTTCTGAATGACTCATTTGAAACTTTGAAGATTCCTCTGTATACTTCTAGGAAAACTGTCTACTTTTGGTAAAAATCTTAACATACACCATGATAGTCGCGAGAAATGACTAGAAACATGTAAGAAACAGTTGAAATGCTGGTACATAGAGCCGTTCTATCTTTATGTTTATGTTCAATCACGGATATTAGAGATAGAATGCTGCATAGTGACGAGAGTACAGATAATGTTTACCATTCTGGCTACTTTAGATGACATATTTCCGAAGAATGTGCTTTCAAACATTAAGAATTGCTGTTTATAAAGCTCAGAATATGTAGGAAGCTGAAAAATAAAGAGAATACTGTTTCTATTTACAGGTGATTGTGATTAGACTGGCGTTTTCTGAATGACTCATTTGCAACCTTGAAGATTCCTCTGTATACTTCTAGGAAAACTGTCTACTTTTGGTAAACCGCTTAACATACACCATGATAGTCGCGAGAAATGACTAGAAACATGTAAGAAACAGTTGAAATGCTGGTACATAGAGCCGTTCTATCTTTATGTTCATGTTCAATCACGGAGATTAGAGATAGAATGCTGCATGGTGATGAGAGTACAGATAATGTTTACCATTCTGGCTACTTTAGATGATGTATTTCCGAAGAAAGTGCTTTCAAACATTAAGAATTTCCCTTTAAAAAGCTGAGAATGTGGGTATGAAGCTGAGAAATAAAGAGATTACATTTTATATTCACAACTGAGGCCGAATTGCCTGGCGTTTTCTGAAAGGCACAATTTAACTCTTGAAGATTCATGTGTATACTTCTGGGAAAACTGTCTACTTTTGGTAAAACTCTTAAAATACACAATGATAGTCCCAGAAATGATTAGAGACATGTAAGAAACAGTTTAAATACGGGTAAATAGAGCCGTTCTATCCTGATGGCCTAGTTCAATCACCGAGATTAGAGGTAGAAAACTCTCAAATGAAGAGAGTAATGATAATGTTTACAATTCCGGCTACTCTAGATGGTGTTTTTCCAAAGAAAGTGCTTCCAACATGAGGAATTTCTGTTTTTAAAGCTCAGAGTATGTGTATGAGGCTGATCAATGAAGAGAATACTGTTTGTATTTACAATTGAGGCTGAATTGCCTGGCATTTTCTTAATGACAAAGTTTACATCCTGAAGATTCATGTATCTACTTCTGAAAAATGTCTAATTTTGGTAAAACTCTTAAAATACACTAGGATAGTCCGGGAAGTGACTAGAAACATGTAAGAAACACTTGAAATGCTGTATAATAGAGCCGTGCTATCTTTATGGCCTAGTTCAATGACTGAGATTAGAGGTAAAAAACTCTCAAGTGAGGAGAGTAAGGATGAAGTTTATAATTGCGGCTACTCTAGATGTTGTTTTTCCAAGGAAAGTGCTTTCAAACATTAAGAATTGCTGTTTATAAAGCTCAGAATATGTATGAAGCTGATAAATAAAGAGAATACTGTTTCTATTTACAGGTGATTCTTATTAGACTGGCGTTTTCTGAATGAATCATTTGAAACCTTGATGATTGCTGTGTATACTTCTAGAAAAACTGTCTACTTTTGGTAAAAGCCTTAACGTACGCAATGATAGTCCCGAGAAATAATTAGAAACTTGTAAGAAACACTTGAAAGGCTGGTACATAGAGCCGATCTATCTTTATGTTTATGTTCAATCACGGATATTAGAGATAGAATGCTGCATAGTACGAGAGTACAGATAATATTTACAATTCTGGCTACTTTAGATGACGTATTTCCCAAGAATGTGCTTTCAAACATTAAGAATTGCTGTTTATAAAGCTCAGAATATGTAGGAAGCTGATAAATAAAGAGAATACTGTTTCTATTTACAGGTGATTCTGATTAGACTGGCGTTTTCTGAATGACTCATTTGAAACTTTGAAGATTCCTCTGTATACTTCTAGGAAAACTGTCTACTTTTGGTAAAACGCTTAACATACACCATGATAGTCGCGAGAAATGACTAGAAACATGTAAGAAACAGTTGAAATGCTGGTACATAGAGCCGTTCTATCTTTATGTTCATGTTCAATCACGGAGATTACAGATAGAATGCTGCATGATGATGAGAGTACAGATAATGTTTACCATTCTGGCTACTTTAGATGATGTATTTCCGAAGAAAGTGCTTTCAAACATTAAGAATTTCCGTTTAAAAAGCTGAGAATATGGGTATGAAGCTGAGAAATGAAGAGAATACTTTTTATATTCACAACTGAGGCCGAATTGCCTGGCGTTTTCTGAATGGCACAATTTAACTCTTGAAGATTCATGTGTATACTTCTGGGAAAACTGTCTACTTTTGGTAAAACTCTTAAAATACACAATGATAGTCCCAGAAATGATTAGAGACATGTAAGAAACAGTTTAAATACGGGTAAATAGAGCCGTTCTATCCTGATGGCCTAGTTCAATCACCGAGATTAGAGGTAGAAAACTCTCAAATGAAGAGAGTAATGATAATGTTTACAATTCCGGCTACTCTAGATGGTGTTTTTCCAAAGAAAGTGCTTCCAACATGAGGAATTTCTGTTTTTAAAGCTCAGAGTATCTGTATGAGGCTGATCAATGAAGAGAATACTGTTTGTATTTACAATTGAGGCTGAATTGCCTGGCATTTTCTTAATGACAAAGTTTACATCCTGAAGATTCATGTATCTGCTTCTGGTAAATGTCTAATTTTGGTAAAACTCTTAAAATACCCTAGGATAGTCCGGGAAGTGACTAGAAACATGTAAGAAACACTTGAAATGCTGTATAATAGAGCCGTGCTATCTTTATGGCCTAGTTCAATGACTGAGATTAGAGGTAAAAAACTCTCAAGTGAGGAGAGTGAGGATGAAGTTTACAATTGCGGCTACTCTAGATGTTGTTTTTCCAAGGAAAGTGCTTTCAAACATTAAGAATTGCTGTTTATAAAGCTCAGAATATGTATGAAGCTGATAAATAAAGAGAATACTGTTTCTATTTACAGGTGATTCTGATTAGACTGGCGTTTTCTGAATGACTCAATTGAAACCTTGAAGATTGCTGTGTATACTTCTAGAAAAACTGTCTACTTTTGGTAAAACGCTAAACATACGCAATGATAGTCCCGAGAAATGATTAGAAACTCGTAAGAAACACTTGAAAGGCTGGTACATAGAGCCGTTCTATCTTTATGTTTATGTTCAATCACGGATATTAGAGATAGAATGATGCATAGTGACGAGAGTACAGATAATGTTTACCATTCTGGCTACTTTAGATGACATATTTCCGAAGAATGTGCTTTCAAACATTAAGAATTGCTGTTTATAAAGCTCAGAATATGTAGGAAGCTGATAAATAAAGAGAATACTGTTTCTATTTACACATGATTGTGATTAGACTGGCGTTTTCTGAATGACTCATTTGAAACCTTGAAGATTCCTCTGTATACTTCTAGGAAAACTGTCTACTTTTGGTAAAACGCTTAACATACACCATGATAGTCGCGAGAAATGACTAGAAACATGTAAGAAACAGTTGAAATGCTGGTACATAGAGCCGTTCTATCTTTATGTTCATGTTCAATCACGGAGATTAGACATAGAATGCTGCATAGTGATGAGAGTACAGATAATGTTTACCATTCTGGCTTCTTTAGATGATGTATTTCCGAAGAAAGTGCTTTCAAACATTAAGAATTTCTGTTTAAAAAGCTGAGAATATGGGTATGAAGCTGAGAAATAAAGAGATTACATTTTATATTCACAACTGAGGCCGAATTGCCTGGCGTTTTCTGAAAGGCACAATTTAACTCTTGAAGATTCATGTGTATACTTCTGGGAAAACTGTCTACTTTTGGTAAAACTCTTAAAATACACAATGATAGTCCCAGAAATGATTAGAGACATGTAAGAAACAGTTTAAATACGGGTAAATAGAGCCGTTCTATCCTGATGGCCTAGTTCAATCACCGAGATTAGAGGTAGAAAACTCTCAAATGAAGAGAGTAATGATAATGTTTACAATTCCGGCTACTCTAGATGGTGTTTTTCCAAAGAAAGTGCTTCCAACATGAGGAATTTCTGTTTTTAAAGCTCAGAGTATCTGTATGAGGCTGATCAATGAAGAGAATACTGTTTGTATTTACAATTGAGGCTGAATTGCCTGGCATTTTCTTAATGACAAAGTTTACATCCTGAAGATTCATGTATCTACTTCTGAAAACTGTCTAATTTTGGTAAAACTCTTAAAATACACTAGGATAGTCCGGGAAGTGACTAGAAACATGTAAGAAACACTTGAAATGCTGTATAATAGAGCCGTGCTATCTTGATGGCCTAGTTCAATGACTGAGATTAGAGGTAAAAAACTCTCAAGTGAGGAGAGTAAGGATGAAGTTTATAATTGCGGCTACTCTAGATGTTGTTTTTCCAAGGAAAGTGCTTTCAAACATTAAGAATTGCTGTTAATAAAGCTCAGAATATGTATGAAGCTGATAAATAAAGAGAATACTGTTTCTATTTACAGGTGATTCTTATTAGACTGGCGTTTTCTGAATGAATCATTTGAAACCTTGATGATTGCTGTGTATACTTCTAGAAAAACTGTCTACTTTTGGTAAAAGGCTTAACATACGCAATGATAGTCCTGAGAAATGATTAGAAACTTGTAAGAAACACTTGAAAGGCTGGTACATAGAGCCGTTCTATCTTTATGTTTATGTTCAATCACGGATATTAGAGATAGAATGCTGCATAGTGACGAGAGTACAGATAATATTTACCATTCTGGCTACTTTAGATGACATATTTCCCAAGAATGTGCTTTCAAACATTAAGAATTGCTGTTTATAAAGCTCAGAATATGTAGGAAGCTGATAAATAAAGAGAATACTGTTTCTATTTACACATGATTCTGATTAGACTGGCGTTTTCTGAATGACTCATTTGAAACTTTGAAGATTCCTCTGTATACTTCTAGGAAAACTGTCTACTTTTGGTAAAACGCTTAACATACACCATGATAGTCGCGAGAAATGACTAGAAACATGTAAGAAACAGTTGAAATGCTGGTACATAGAGCCATTCTATCTTTATGTTCATGTTCAATCACGGAGATTAGAGATAGAATGCTGCATAGTGATGAGAGTACAGATAATGTTTACCATTCTGGCTACTTTAGATGATGTATGTCCGAAGAAAGTGCTTTCAAACATTAAGAATTTCCGTTTAAAAAGCTGAGAATGTGGGTATGAAGCTGAGAAATAAAGAGGTTACTTTTTATATTCACAACTGAGGCCGAATTGCCTGGCGTTTTCTGAATGGCACAATTTAACTCTTGAAGATTCATGTGTATACTTCTGGGAAAACTGTCTACTTTTGGTAAAACTCTTAAAATACACAATGATAGTCCCAGAAATGATTAGAGACATGTAAGAAACAGTTTAAATACGGGTAAATAGAGCCGTTCTATCCTGATGGCCTAGTTCAATCACCGAGATTAGAGGTAGAAAACTCTCAAATGAAGAGAGTAATGATAATGTTTACAATTCCGGCTACTCTAGATGGTGTTTTTACAAAGAAAGTGCTTCCAACATGAGGAATTTCTGTTTTTAAAGCTCAGAGTATGTGTATGAGGATGATCAATGAAGAGAATACTGTTTGTATTTACAATTGAGGCTGAATTGCCTGGCATTTTCTTAATGACAAAGTTTACATCCTGAAGATTCATGTATCTGCTTCTGGTAAATGTCTAATTTTGGTAAAACTCTTAAAATACCCTAGGATAGTCCGGGAAGTGACTAGAAACATGTAAGAAACACTTGAAATGCTGTATAATAGAGCCGTGCTATCTTTATGGCCTAGTTCAATGACTGAGATTAGAGGTAAAAAACTCTCAAGTGCGGAGAGTAAGGATGAAGTTTAAAATTGCGGCTACTCTAGATGTTGTTTTTCCAAGGAAAGTGCTTTCAAACATTAAGAATTGCTGTTTATAAAGCTCAGAATATGTATGAAGCTGATAAATAAAGAGAATACTGTTTCTATTTACAGGTGATTGTGATTAGACTGGCGTTTTCTGAATGACTCAATTGAAACCTTGAAGATTGCTGTGTATACTTCTAGGAAAACTGTCTACTTTTGGTAAAACGCTTAACATACACCATGATAGTCGCGAGAAATGACTAGAAACATGTAAGAAACAGTTGAAATGCTGGTACATAGAGCCGTTCTATCTTTATGTTCATGTTCAATCACGGAGATTAGAGATAGAATGCTGCATGGTGACGAGAGTACAGATAATGTTTACCATTCTGGCTACTTTAGATGATGTATTTCCGAAGAAAGTGCTTTCAAACATTAAGAATTTCCGTTTAAAAAGCTGAGAATATGGGTATGAAGCTGAGAAATGAAGAGAATACTTTTTATATTCACAACTGAGGCCGAATTGCCTGGCGTTTTCTGAATGGCACAATTTAACTCTTGAAGATTCATGTGTATACTTCTGGGAAAACTGTCTACTTTTGGTAAAACTCTTAAAATACACAATGATAGTCCCAGAAATGATTACAGACATGTAAGAAACAGTTTAAATACGGGTAAATAGAGCCGTTCTATCCTGATGGCCTAGTTCAATCACCGAGATTAGAGGTAGAAAACTCTCAAATGAAGAGAGTAATGATAATGTTTACAATTCCGGCTACTCTAGATGGTGTTTTTCCAAAGAAAGTGCTTCCAACATGAGGAATTTCTGTTTTTAAAGCTCAGAGTATCTGTATGAGGCTGATCAATGAAGAGAATACTGTTTGTATTTACAATTGAGGCTGAATTGCCTGGCATTTTCTTAATGACAAAGTTTACATCCTGAAGATTCATGTATCTGCTTCTGGAAAAATGTCTAATTTTGGTAAAACTCTTAAAATACACTAGGATAGTCCGGGAAGTGACTAGAAACATGTAAGAAACACTGGAAATGC
Source organism: Myotis yumanensis (assembly GCF_028538775.1). Classification (NCBI taxonomy): domain Eukaryota; kingdom Metazoa; phylum Chordata; class Mammalia; order Chiroptera; family Vespertilionidae; genus Myotis; species Myotis yumanensis. The sequence goes on from NW_027223819.1 coordinate 28,558, forward strand.
TGTATAATAGAGCCGTGCTATCTTTATGGCCTAGTTCAATGACTGAGATTAGTGGTAAAAAACTCTCAAGTGAGGAGAGTAAGGATGAAGTTTACAATTGCGGCTACTCTAGATGTTGTTTTTCCAAGGAAAGTGCTTTCAAACATTAAGAATTGCTGTTTATAAAGCTCAGAATATGTATGAAGCTGATAAATAAAGAGAATACTGTTTCTATTTACAGGTGATTCTGATTAGACTGGCATTTTCTGAATGACTCAATTGAAACCTTGAAGATTGCTGTGTATACTTCTAGAAAAACTGTCTACTTTTGGTAAAAGGCTAAACATATGCAATGATAGTCCCGAGAAATGATTAGAAACTTGAAAGAAACACTTGAAAGGCTGGTACATAGAGCCGTTCTATCTTTATGTTTATGTTCAATCACGGATATTAGAGATAGAATGCTGCATAGTGACGAGAGTACAGATAATATTTACCATTCTGGCTACTTTAGATGACATATTTCCCAAGAATGTGCTTTCAAACATTAAGAATTGCTGTTTATAAAGCTCAGAATATGTAGGAAGCTGATAAATAAAGAGAATACTGTTTCTATTTACAGGTGATTGTGATTAGACTGGCGTTTTCTGAATGACTCATTTGCAACCTTGAAGATTGCTCTGTATACTTCTAGGAAAACTGTCTACTTTTGGTAAAACGCTTAACATACACCATGATAGTCGCGAGAAATGACTAGAAACATGTAAGAAACAGTTGAAATGCTGGTACATAGAGCCGTTCTATCTTTATGTTCATGTTCAATCACGGAGATTAGAGATAGAATGCTGCATAGTGATGAGAGTACAGATAATGTTTACCATTCTGGCTACTTTAGATGATGTATGTCCGAAGAAAGTGCTTTCAAACATTAAGAATTTCCGTTTAAAAAGCTGAGAATGTGGGTATGAAGCTGAGAAATAAAGAGATTACTTTTTATATTCACAACTGAGGCCGAATTGCCTGGCGTTTTCTGAATGGCACAATTTAACTCTTGAAGATTCATGTGTATACTTCTGGGAAAACTGTCTACTTTTGGTAAAACTCTTAAAATACACAATGATAGTCCCAGAAATGATTAGAGACATGTAAGAAACAGTTTAAATACGGGTAAATAGAGCCGTTCTATCCTGATGGCCTAGTTCAATCACCGAGATTAGAGGTAGAAAACTCTCAAATGAAGAGAGTAATGATAATGTTTACAATTCCGGCTACTCTAGATGGTGTTTTTCCAAAGAAAGTGCTTCCAACATGAGGAATTTCTGTTTTTAAAGCTCAGAGTATGTATATGAGGCTGATCAATGAAGAGAATACTGTTTGTATTTACAATTGAGGCTGAATTGCCTGGCATTTTCTTAATGACAAAGTTTACATCCTGAAGATTCATGTATCTGCTTCTGGTAAATTTCTAATTTTGGTAAAACTCTTAAAATACCCTAGGATAGTCCGGGAAGTGACTAGAAACATGTAAGAAACACTTGAAATGCTGTATAATAGAGCCGTGCTATCTTTATGGCCTAGTTCAATGACTGAGATTAGAGGTAAAAAACTCTCAAGTGCGGAGAGTAAGGATGAAGTTTACAATTGCGGCTACTCTAGATGTTGTTTTTCCAAGGAAAGTGCTTTCAAACATTAAGAATTGCTGTTTATAAAGCTCAGAATATGTATGAAGCTGATAAATAAAGAGAATACTGTTTCTATTTACAGGTGATTGTGATTAGACTGGCGTTTTCTCAATGACTCAATTGAAACCTTGAAGATTGCTGTGTATACTTCTAGGAAAACTGTCTACTTTTGGTAAAACGCTTAACATACACCATGATAGTCGCAAGAAATGACTAGAAACATGTAAGAAACAGTTGAAATGCTGGTACATAGAGCCGTTCTATCTTTATGTTCATGTTCAATCACGGAGATTAGAGATAGAATGCTGCATGGTGACGAGAGTACAGATAATGTTTACCATTCTGGCTACTTTAGATGACATATTTCCGAAGAATGTGCTTTCAAACATTAAGAATTGCTGTTTATAAAGCTCAGAATATGTAGGAAGCTGATAAATAAAGAGAATACTGTTTCTATTTACAGGTGATTGTGATTAGACTGGCGTTTTCTGAATGACTCATTTGCAACCTTGAAGATTCCTCTGTATACTTCTAGGAAAACTGTCTACTTTTGGTAAAACGCTTAACATACACCATGACAGTCGCGAGAAATGACTAGAAACATGTAAGAAACAGTTGAAATGCTGGTACATAGAGCCGTTCTATCTTTATGTTCATGTTCAATCACGGAGATTAGAGATAGAATGCTGCATGGTGACGAGAGTACAGATAATGTTTACCATTCTGGCTACTTTAGGTGATGTATTTCCGAAGAAAGTGCTTTCAAACATTAAGAATTTCCGTTTAAAAAGCTGAGAATATGGGTATGAAGCTGAGAAATGAAGAGAATACTTTTTATATTCACAACTGAGGCCGAATTGCCTGGCGTTTTCTGAATGGCACAATTTAACTCTTGAAGATTCATGTGTATACTTCTGGGAAAACTGTCTACTTTTGGTAAAACTCTTAAAATACACAATGATAGTCCCAGAAATGATTAGAGACATGTAAGAAACAGTTTAAATACGGGTAAATAGAGCCGTTCTATCCTGATGGCCTAGTTCAATCACCGAGATTAGAGGTAGAAAACTCTCAAATGAAGAGAGTAATGATAATGTTTACAATTCCGGCTACTCTAGATGGTGTTTTTCCAAAGAAAGTGCTTCCAACATGAGGAATTTCTGTTTTTAAAGCTCAGAGTATGTGTATGAGGCTGATCAATGAAGAGAATACTGTTTGTATTTACAATTGAGGCTGAATTGCCTGGCATTTTCTTAATGACAAAGTTTACATCCTGAAGATTCATGTATCTACTTCTGGAAAAATGTCTAATTTTGGTAAAACTCTTAAAATACACTAGGATAGTCCGGGAAGTGACTAGAAACATGTAAGAAACACTTGAAATGCTGTATAATAGAGCCGTGCTATCTTTATGGCCTAGTTCAATGACTGAGATTAGAGGTAAAAAACTCTCAAGTAAGGAGAGTAAGGATGAAGTTTACAATTGCGGTTACTCTAGATGTTGTTTTTCCAAGGAAAGTGCTTTCAAACATTAAGAATTGCTGTTTATAAAGCTCAGAATATGTATGAAGCTGATAAATAAAGAGAATACTGTTTCTATTTATAGGTGATTTTAATTAGACTGGCGTTTTCTGAATGACTCAATTGAAACCTTGAAGATTGCTGTGTATACTTCTAGAAAAAGTGTCTACTTTTGGTAAAAGGCTTAACATACGCAATGATAGTCCCAAGAAATGATGAGAAACTTGTAAGAAACACTTGAAAGGCTGGTACATAGAGCCGTTCTATCTTTATGTTTATGTTCAATCACGGATATTAGAGATAGAATGCTGCATGGTGACGAGAGTACAGATAATGTTTACCATTCTGGCTACTTTAGATGACATATTTCCGAAAAATGTGCTTTCAAACATTAAGAATTGCTGTTTATAAAGCTCAGAATATGTAGGAAGCTGATAAATAAAGAGAATACTGTTTCTATTTACAGGTGATTGTGATTAGACTGGCGTTTTCTGAATGACTCATTTGCAACCTTGAAGATTGCTCTGTATACTTCTAGGAAAACTGTCTACTTTTGGTAAAACGCTTAACATACACCATGATAGTCGCGAGAAATGACTAGAAACATGTAAGAAACAGTTGAAATGCTGGTACATAGAGCCGTTCTATCTTTATGTTCATGTTCAATCACGGAGATTAGAGATAGAATGCTGCATGGTGACGAGAGTACAGATAATGTTTACCATTCTGGCTCCTTTAGATGATGTATTTCCGAAGAAAGTGCTTTCAAACATTAAGAATTTCCGTTTAAAAAGCTGAGAATATGGGTATGAAGCTGAGAAATGAAGAGAATACTTTTTATATTCACAACTGAGGCCGAATTGCCTGGCGTTTTCTGAATGGCACAATTTAACTCTTGAAGATTCATGTGTATACTTCTGGGAAAACTGTCTACTTTTGGTAAAACTCTTAAAATACACAATGATAGTCTCAGAAATGATTACAGACATGTAAGAAACAGTTTAAATACGGGTAAATAGAGCCGTTCTATCCTGATGGCCTAGTTCAATCACCGAGATTAGAGGTAGAAAACTCTCAAATGAAGAGAGTAATGATAATGTTTACAATTCCGGCTACTCTACATGGTGTTTTTCCAAAGAAAGTGCTTCCAACATGAGGAATTTCTGTTTTTAAAGCTCAGAGTATCTGTATGAGGCTGATCAATGAAGAGAATACTGTTTGTATTTACAATTGAGGCTGAATTGCCTGGCATTTTCTTAATGACAAAGTTTAGATCCTGAAGATTCATGTATCTATTTCTGGAAAATTGTCTAATTTTGGTAAAACTCTTAAAATACACTAGGATAGTCCGGGAAGTGACTAGAAACATGTAAGAAACACTTGAAATGTTGTATAATAGAGCCGTGCTATCTTTATGGCCTAGTTCAATGACTGAGATTAGAGGTAAAAAACTCTCAAGTGAGGAGAGTAAGGATGAAGTTTACAATTGCGGCTACTCTAGATGTTGTTTTTCCAAGGAAAGTGCTTTCAAACATTAAGAATTGCTGTTTATAAAGCTCAGAATATGTATGAAGCTGATAAATAAAGAGAATACTGTTTCTATTTACAGGTGATTCTGATTAGACTGGCGTTTTCTGAATGACTCAATTGAAACCTTGAAGATTGCTGTGTATACTTCTAGAAAAACTGTCTACTTTTGGTAAAAGGCTTAACATACGCAATGATAGTCCCGAGAAATGATTAGAAACTTGTAAGAAACACTTGAAAGGCTGGTACATAGAGCCGTTCTATCTTTATGTTTATATTCAATCACGGATATTAGAGATAGAATGCTGCATAGTGACGAGAGTACAGATAATGTTTACCATTCTGGCTACTTTAGATGACATATTTCCGAAGAATGTGCTTTCAAACATTAAGAATTCCTGTTTATAAAGCTCAGAATATGTAGGAAGCTGATAAATAAAGAGAATACTGTTTCTATTTACAGGTGATTGTGATTAGAATGGCGTTTTCTGAATGACTCATTTGAAACCTTGAAGATTCCTGTGTATTCTTCTAGGAAAACTGTCTACTTTTGGTTAAACGCTTAACATACAGCAAGATAGTCCCGAGAAATGATTAGAAACATGTAAGAAACAGTTGAAATGCTGGTACATAGAGCCGTTCTATCTTCATGTTTATGTTCAATCACGGATATTAGAGATAGAATGCTGCATAGTGACGAGAGTACAGATAATATTTACCATTCTGGCTACTTTAGATGACATATTTCCCAAGAATGTGCTTTCAAACATTAAGAATTGCTGTTTATAAAGCTCAGAATATGTAGGAAGCTGATAAATAAAGAGAATACTGTTTTTATTTACACATGATTCTGATTAGACTGGCGTTTTCTGAATGACTCATTTGAAACCTTCAAGATTCCTCTGTATACTTCTAGGAAAACTGTCTACTTTTGGTTAAATGTTTAACATACACCATGATAGTCCTGAGAAATGATTAGAAACATGTAAGAAACACTTGAAATGCTGGTACATAGAGCCGTTCTATCTTTATGTTCATGTTCAATCACGGAGATTAGAGATAGAATGCTGCATGGTGACGAGAGTACAGATAATGTTTACCATTCTGGCTACTTTAGATGATGTATTTCCGAAGAAAGTGCTTTCAAACATTAAAATTTCAGTTTAAAAAGCTGAGAATATGGGTATGAAGCTGAGAAATGAAGAGAATACTTTTTATATTCACAACTGAGGCCGAATTGCCTGGCGTTTTCTGAATGGCACAATTTAACTCTTGAAGATTCATGTGTATACTTCTGGGAAAACTGTCTACTTTTGGTAAAACTCTTAAAATACACAATGATAGTCCCAGAAATGATTAGAGACATGTAAGAAACAGTTTAAATACGGGTAAATAGAGCCGTTCTATCCTGATGGCCTAGTTCAATCACCGAGATTAGAGGTAGAAAACTCTCAAATCAAGAGAGTAATGATAATATTTACAATTCCGGCTACTCTAGATGGTGTTTTTCCAAAGAAAGTGCTTCCAACATGAGGAATTTCTGTTTTTAAAGCTCAGAGTATGTGTATGAGGCTGATCAATGAAGAGAATACTGTTTGTATTTACAATTGAGGCTGAATTGCCTGGCATTTTCTTAATGACAAAGTTTACATCCTGAAGATTCATGTATCTACTTCTGGAAAAATGTCTAATTTTGGTAAAACTCTTAAAATACACTAGGATAGTCCGGGAAGTGACTAGAAACATCTAAGAAACACTTGAAATGCTGTATAATAGAGCCGTGCTATCTTTATGTCCTGGTTCAATGACTGAGATTAGAGGTAAAAAACTCTCAAGTGAGGAGAGTAAGGATGAAGTTTACAATTGCGGCTACTCTAGATGTTGTTTTTCCAAGGAAAGTGCTTTCAAACATTAAGAATTGCTGTTTATAAAGCTCAGAATATGTATGAAGCTGATAAATAAAGAGAATACTGTTTCTGTTTACAGGTGATTCTGATTAGACTGGCGTTTTCTGAATGACTCAATTGAAACCTTGAAGATTGCTGTGTATACTTCTAGAAAAACTGTCTACTTTTGGTAAAAGGCTTAACATACGCAATGATAGTCCCGAGAAATGATTAGAAACTTGTAAGAAACACTTGAAAGGCTGGTACATAGAGCCGTTCTATCTTTATGTTTATGTTCAATCACGGATATTAGAGATAGAATGCTGCATAGTGACGAGAGTACAGATAATGTTTACCATTCTGGCTACTTTAGATGACATATTTCTGAAGAATGTGCTTTCAAACATTAAGAATTGCTGTTTATAAAGCCCAGAATATGTAGGAAGCTGATAAATAAAGAGAATACTGTTTCTATTTACAGGTGATTGTGATTAGACTGGCGTTTTCTGAATGACTCATTTGAAACCTTGAAGATTCCTGTGTATTCTTCTAGGAAAACTGTCTACTTTTGGTTAAACGCTTAACATACACCATGATAGTCCCGAGAAATGATTAGAAACATGTAAGAAATATTTGAAATGCTGGTACATAGAGCCGTTCTATCTTTATGTTTATGTTCAATCACGGATATTAGAGATAGAATGCTGCATAGTGACGAGAGTACAGATAATATTTACCATTCTGGCTACTTTAGATGACATATTTCCGAAGAATGTGCTTTAAAACATTAAGAATTGCTGTTTATAAAGCTCAGAATATCTAGGAAGCTGATAAATAAAGAGAATACTCTTTCTATTTACACATGATTCTGATTAGACTGGCGTTTTCTGAATGACTCATTTGAAACCTGCAGATTCCTCTGTATACTTCTAGGAAAACTGTCTACTTTTGGTTAAAACGCTTAACATACACCATGATAGTCGCGAGAAATGACTAGAAACATGTAAGAAACAGTTGAAATGCTGGTACATAGAGCCGTTCTATCTTTATGTTCATGTTCAATCACGGAGATTAGAGATAGAATGCTGCATAGTGATGAGAGTACAGATAATGTTTACCATTCTGGCTACTTTAGATGATGTATTTCCGAAGAAAGTGCTTTCAAACATTAAGAATTTCCGTTTAAAAAGCTGAGAATATGGGTATGAAGCTGAGAAATAAAGAGATTACTTTTTATATTCACAACTGAGGCCGAATTGCCTGGCGTTTTCTGAATGGCACAATTTAACTCTTGAAGATTCATGTGTATACTTCTGGGAAAACTGTCTACTTTTGGTAAAACTCTTAAAATACACAATGATAGTCCCAGAAATGATTAGGGACATGTAAGAAACAGTTTAAATACGGGTAAATAGAGCCGTTCTATCCTGATGGCCTAGTTCAATCACCGAGATTAGAGGTAGAAAACTCTCAAATAAAGAGAGTAATGATAATGTTTACAATTCCGGCTACTCTAGATGGTGTTTTTCCAAAGAAAGTGCTTCCAACATGAGGAATTTCTGTTTTTAAAACGCAGAGTATCTGTATGAGGCTGATCAATGAAGAGAATACTGTTTGTATTTACAATTGAGGCTGAATTGCCTGGCATTTTCTTAATGACAAAGTTTACATCCTGAAGATTCATGTATCTACTTCTGGAAAAATGTCTAATTATGGTAAAACTCTTAAAACACACTAGGATAGTCCGGGAAGTGACTAGAAACATGTAAGAAACACTTGAAATGATGTATAATAGAGCCGTGCTATCTTTATGGCCTAGTTCAATGACTGAGATTAGAAGTAAAAAACTCTCAAGTGAGGAGAGTATGGATGAAGTTTACAATTGCGGCTACTCTAGATGTAGTTTTTCCAAGGAAAGTGCTTTCAAACATTAAGAATTGCTGTTTATAAAGCTCAGAATATGTAGGAAGCTGATAAATAAAGAGAATACTGTTTCTATTTACAGGTGATTGTAATTAGACTGGCGTTTTCTGAATGACTCATTTGAAACCTTGAAGATTCCTCTGTATACTTCTAGGAAAACTGTCTACTTTTGGTAAAACGCTTAACATACACCATGATAGTCGCGAGAAATGACTAGAAACATGTAAGAAACAGTTGAAATGCTGGTACATAGAGCCGTTCTATCTTTATGTTCATGTTCAATCACGGAGATTAGAGATAGAATGCTGCATGGTGACGAGTGTACAGATAATGTTTACCATTCTGGCTACTTTAGATGATGTATTTCCGAAGAAAGTGCTTTCAAACATTAAGAATTTCAGTTTAAAAAGCTGAGAATATGGGTATGAAGCTGAGAAATGAAGAGAATACTTTTTATATTCACAACTGAGGCCGAATTGCCTGGCGTTTTCTGAATGGCACAATTTAACTCTTGAAGATTCATGTGTATACTTCTGAGAAAACTGTCTACTTTTGGTAAAACTCTTAAAATACACAATGATAGTCCCAGAAATGATTAGAGACATGTAAGAAACAGTTTAAATACGGGTAAATAGAGCCGTTCTATCCTGATGGCCTAGTTCAATCACCGAGATTAGAGGAAGAAAACTCTCAAATGAAGAGAGTAATGATAATGTTTACAATTCCGGCTACTCTAGATGGTGTTTTTCCAAAGAAAGTGCTTCCAACATGAGGAATTTCTGTTTTTAAAGCTCAGAGTATGTGTATGAGGCTGATCAATGAAGAGAATACTGTTTGTATTTACAATTGAGGCTGAATTGCCTGGCATTTTCTTAATGACAAAGTTTACATCCTGAAGATTCATGTATCTACTTCTGGAAAAATGTCTAATTTTGGTAAAACTCTTAAAATACACTAGGATAGTCCGGGAAGTGACTAGAAACATGTAAGAAACACTTGAAATGCTGTATAATAGAGCCGTGCTATCTTTATGTCCTAGTTCAATGACTGAGATTAGAGGTAAAAAACTCTCAAGTGAGGAGAGTAAGGATGAAGTTTACAATTGCGGCTACTCTAGATGTTGTTTTTCCAAGGAAAGTGCTTTCAAACATTAAGAATTGCTGTTTATAAAGCTCAGAATATGTATGAAGCTGATAAATAAAGAGAATACTGTTTCTGTTTACAGGTGATTCTGATTAGACTGGCGTTTTCTGAATGACTCAATTGAAACCTTGAAGATTGCTGTGTATACTTCTAGAAAAACTGTCTACTTTTGGTAAAAGGCTTAACATACGCAATGATAGTCCCGAGAAATGATTAGAAACTTGTAAGAAACACTTGAAAGGCTGGTACATAGAGCCGTTCTATCTTTATGTTTATGTTCAATCACGGATATTAGAGATAGAATGCTGCATAGTGACGAGAGTACAGATAATGTTTACCATTCTGGCTACTTTAGATGACATATTTCTGAAGAATGTGCTTTCAAACATTAAGAATTGCTGTTTATAAAGCCCAGAATATGTAGGAAGCTGATAAATAAAGAGAATACTGTTTCTATTTACAGGTGATTGTGATTAGACTGGCGTTTTCTGAATGACTCATTTGAAACCTTGAAGATTCCTGTGTATTCTTCTAGGAAAACTGTCTACTTTTGGTTAAACGCTTAACATACACCATGATAGTCCCGAGAAATGATTAGAAACATGTAAGAAATACTTGAAATGCTGGTACATAGAGCCGTTCTATCTTTATGTTTATGTTCAATCACGGATATTAGAGATAGAATGCTGCATAGTGACGAGAGTACAGATAATATTTACCATTCTGGCTACTTTAGATGACATATTTCCGAAGAATGTGCTTTAAAACATTAAGAATTGCTGTTTATAAAGCTCAGAATATGTAGGAAGCTGATAAATAAAGAGAATACTGTTTCTATTTACACATGATTCTGATTAGACTGGCGTTTTCTGAATGACTCATTTGAAACCTGCAGATTCCTCTGTATACTTCTAGGAAAACTGTCTACTTTTGGTTAAAACGCTTAACATACACCATGATAGTCGCGAGAAATGACTAGAAACATGTAAGAAACAGTTGAAATGCTGGTACATAGAGCCGTTCTATCTTTATGTTCATGTTCAATCACGGAGATTAGAGATAGAATGCTGCATAGTGATGAGAGTACAGATAATGTTTACCATTCTGGCTACTTTAGATGATGTATTTCCGAAGAAAGTGCTTTCAAACATTAAGAATTTCCGTTTAAAAAGCTGAGAATATGGGTATGAGGCTGAGAAATAAAGAGATTACTTTTTATATTCACAACTGAGGCCGAATTGCCTGGCGTTTTCTGAATGGCACAATTTAACTCTTGAAGATTCATGTGTATACTTCTGGGAAAACTGTCTACTTTTGGTAAAACTCTTAAAATACACAATGATAGTCCCAGAAATGATTAGGGACATGTAAGAAACAGTTTAAATACGGGTAAATAGAGCCGTTCTATCCTGATGGCCTAGTTCAATCACAGAGATTAGAGGTAGAAAACTCTCAAATAAAGAGAGTAATGATAATGTTTACAATTCCGGCTACTCTAGATGGTGTTTTTCCAAAGAAAGTGCTTCCAACATGAGGAATTTCTGTTTTTAAAACTCAGAGTATCTGTATGAGGCTGATCAATGAAGAGAATACTGTTTGTATTTACAATTGAGGCTGAATTGCCTGGCATTTTCTTAATGACAAAGTTTACATCCTGAAGATTCATGTATCTACTTCTGGAAAAATGTCTAATTTTGGTAAAACTCTTAAAACACACTAGGATAGTCCGGGAAGTGACTAGAAACATGTAAGAAACACTTGAAATGATGTATAATAGAGCCGTGCTATCTTTATGGCCTAGTTCAATGACTGAGATTAGAAGTAAAAAACTCTCAAGTGAGGAGAGTAAGGATGAAGTTTACAATTGCGGCTACTCTAGATGTAGTTTTTCCAAGGAAAGTGCTTTCAAACATTAAGAATTGCTGTTTATAAAGCTCAGAATATGTATGAAGCTGATAAATAAAGAGAATACTGTTTCTATTTACAGGTGATTGTAATTAGACTGGCGTTTTCTGAATGACTCATTTGAAACCTTGAAGATTCCTCTGTATACTTCTAGGAAAACTGTCTACTTTTGGTAAAACGCTTAACATACACCATGATAGTCGCGAGAAATGACTAGAAACATGTAAGAAACAGTTGAAATGCTGGTACATAGAGCCGTTCTATCTTTATGTTCATGTTCAATCACGGAGATTAGAGATAGAATGCTGCATGGTGACGAGTGTACAGATAATGTTTACCATTCTGGCTACTTTAGATGATGTATTTCCGAAGAAAGTGCTTTCAAACATTAAGAATTTCAGTTTAAAAAGCTGAGAATATGGGTATGAAGCTGAGAAATGAAGAGAATACTTTTTATATTCACAACTGAGGCCGAATTGCCTGGCGTTTTCTGAATGGCACAATTTAACTCTTGAAGATTCATGTGTATACTTCTGAGAAAACTGTCTACTTTTGGTAAAACTCTTAAAATACACAATGATAGTCCCAGAAATGATTAGAGACATGTAAGAAACAGTTTAATTACGGGTAAATAGAGCCGTTCTATCCTGATGGCCTAGTTCAATCACCGAGATTAGAGGAAGAAAACTCTCAAATGAAGAGAGTAATGATAATGTTTACAATTCCGGCTACTCTAGATGGTGTTTTTCCAAAGAAAGTGCTTCCAACATGAGGAATTTCTGTTTTTAAAGCTCAGAGTATGTGTATGAGGCTGATCAATGAAGAGAATACTGTTTGTATTTACAATTGAGGCTGAATTGCCTGGCATTTTCTTAATGACAAAGTTTACATCCTGAAGATTCATGTATCTACTTCTGGAAAAATGTCTAATTTTGGTAAAACTCTTAAAATACACTAGGATAGTCCGGGAAGTGACTAGAAACATGTAAGAAACACTTGAAATGCTGTATAATAGAGCCGTGCTATCTTTATGTCCTAGTTCAATGACTGAGATTAGAGGTAAAAAACTCTCAAGTGAGGAGAGTATGGATGAAGTTTACAATTGCGGCTACTCTAGATGTTGTTTTTCCAAGGAAAGTGCTTTCAAACATTAAGAATTGCTGTTTATAAAGCTCAGAATATGTATGAAGCTGATAAATAAAGAGAATACTGTTTCTATTTACAGGTGATTCTGATTAGACTGGCGTTTTCTGAATGACTCAATTGAAACCTTGAAGATTGCTGTGTATACTTCTAGAAAAACTGTCTACTTTTGGTAAAACGCTTAACATACGCAATGATAGTCCCGAGAAATGATTAGAAACTTGTAAGAAACACTTGAAAGGCTGGTACATAGAGCCGTTCTATCTTTATGTTTATATTCAATCACGGATATTAGAGATAGAATGCTCCATAGTGACGAGAGTACAGATAATGTTTACCATTCTGGCTACTTTAGATGACATATTTCCGAAGAATGTGCTTTCAAACATTAAGAATTGCTGTTTATAAAGCTCAGAATATGTAGGAAGCTGATAAATAAAGAGAATACTGTTTCTATTTACAGGTGATTGTGATTAGACTGGCGTTTTCTGAATGACTCATTTGAAACCTTGAAGATTCCTGTGTATTCTTCTAGGAAAACTGTCTACTTTTGGTTAAACGCTTAACATACACCATGATAGTCCCGAGAAATGTTTAGAAACATGTAAGAAACACTTGAAATGCTGGTACATAGAGCCATTCTATCTTTATGTTTATGTTCAATCACGGATATTAGAGATAGAATGCTGCATAGTGACGAGAGTACAGATAATATTTACCATTCTGGCTACTTTAGATGACATATTTCCCAAGAATGTGCTTTCAAACATTAAGAATTGCTGTTTATAAAGCTCAGAATATGTAGGAAGCAGATAAATAAAGAGAATACTGTTTCTATTTACACATGATTCTGATTAGACTGGCGTTTTCTGAATGACTCATTTGAAACCTTGAAGATTCCTCTGTATACTTCTAGGAAAACTGTCTACTTTTGGTAAAACGCTTAACATACACCATGATAGTCGCGAGAAATGACTAGAAACATGTAAGAAACAGTTGAAATGCTGGTACATAGAGCCGTTCTATCTTTATGTTCATGTTCAATCACGGAGATTAGAGATAGAATGCTGCATAGTGATGAGAGTACAGATAATGTTTACCATTCTGGCTACTTTAGATGATGTATTTCCGAAGAAAGTGCTTTCAAACATTAAGAATTTCCGTTTAAAAAGCTGAGAATATGGGTATGAAGCTGAGAAATGAAGAGATTACTTTTTATATTCACAACTGAGGCCGAATTGCCTGGCGTTTTCTGAATGGCACAATTTAACTCTTGAAGATTCATGTGTATACTTCTGGGAAAACTGTCTACTTTTGGTAAAACTCTTAAAATACACAATGATAGTCCCAGAAATGATTAGAGACATGTAAGAATCAGTTTAAATACGGGTAAATAGAGCCGTTCTATTCTGATGGCCTAGTTCAATCACCGAGATTAGAGGTAGAAAACTCTCAAATCAAGAGAGTAATGATAATGTTTACAATTCCAGCTACTCTAGATGGTGTTTTTCCAAAGAAAGTGCTTCCAACATGAGGAATTTCTGTTTTTAAAGCTCAGAGTATGTGTATGAGGCTGATCAATGAAGAGAATACTGTTTGTATTTACAATTGAGGCTGAATTGCCTGGCATTTTCTTAATGACAAAGTTTACATCCTGAAGATTCATGTATCTACTTCTGGAAAAATGTCTAATTTTGGTAAAACTCTTAAAATACACTAGGATAGTCCGGGAAGTGACTAGAAACATGTAAGAAACACTTGAAATGATGTATAATAGAGCCGTGCTATCTTTATGGCCTAGTTCAATGACTGAGATTAGAGGTAAAAAACTCTCAAGTGAGGAGAGTAAGGATGAAGTTTACAATTGCGGCTACTCTAGATGTTGTTTTTCCAAGGAAAGTGCTTTCAAACATTAAGAATTGCTGTTTATAAAGCTCAGAATATGTATGAAGCTGATAAATAAATAGAATACTGTTTCTATTTAGAGGTGATTCTGATTAGACTGGCGTTTTCTGAATGACTCAATTGAAACCTTGAAGATTGCTGTGTATACTTCTAGAAAAACTGTCTACTTTTGGTAAAACGCTTAACATACGCAATGATAGTCCCGAGAAATGATTAGAAACATGTAAGAAACACTTGAAATGCTGGTACATAGAGCCGTTCTATCTTTATGTTTATGTTCAATCACGGATATTAGAGATAGAATGCTCCATAGTGACGAGAGTACAGATAATGTTTACCATTCTGGCTACTTTAGATGACATATTTCCGAAGAATGTGCTTTCAAACATTAAGAATTGCTGTTTATAAAGCTCAGAATATGTAGGAAGCTGATAAATAAAGAGAATACTGTTTCTATTTACAGGTGATTGTGATTAGACTGCCGTTTTCTGAATGACTCATTTGAAACCTTGAAGATTCCTGTGAATTCTTCTAGGAAAACTGTCTACTTTTGGTAAGACGCTTAACATACACCATGATAGTCCCGAGAAATGATTAGAAACTTGTAAGAAACACTTGAAATGCTGGTACATAGAGCCGTTCTATATTTATGTTTATGTTCAAACACGGATATTAGAGATAGAATGCTGCATAGTGACGAGAGTACAGATAATATTTACCATTCTGGCTACTTTAGATGACATATTTCCCAAGAATGTGCTTTCAAACATTAAGAATTGCTGTTTATAAAGCTCAGAATATGTAGGATGCTGATAAATAAAGAGAATACTGTTTCTATTTACACATGATTCTGATTAGACTGGCGTTTTCTGAATGACTCATTTGAAACCTTGAAGATTCCTCTGTATACTTCTAGGAAAACTGTCTACTTTTGGTAAAACGCTTAACATACACCATGATAGTCGCGAGAAATGACTAGAAACATGTAAGAAACAGTTGAAATGCTGGTACATAGAGCCGTTCTACCTTTATGTTCATGTTCAATCACGGAGATTAGAGATAGAATGCTGCATAGTGATGAGAGTACAGATAATGTTTACCATTCTGGCTACTTTAGATGATGTATTTCCGAAGAAAGTGCTTTCAAACATTAAGAATTTCCGTTTAAAAAGCTGCGAATATGGGTATGAAGCTGAGAAATAAAGAGATTACTTTTTATATTCACAACTGAGGCCGAATTGCCTGGCGTTTTCTGAATGGCACAATTTAACTCTTGAAGATTCATGTGTATACTTCTGGGAAAACTGTCTACTTTTGGTAAAACTCTTAAAATACACAATGATAGTCCCAGAAATGATTAGAGACATGTAAGAAACAGTTTAAATACGGGTAAATAGAGCCGATCTATCCTGATGGCCTAGTTCAATCACCGAGATTAGAGGTAGAAAACTCTCAAATGAAGAGAGTAATGATAATGTTTACAATTCCGGCTACTCTAGATGGTGTTTTTCCAAAGAAAGTGCTTCCAACATGAGGAATTTCTGTTTTTAAAGCTCAGAGTATCTGTATGAGGCTGATCAATGAAGAGAATACTGTTTGTATTTACAATTGAGGCTGAATTGCCTGGCATTTTCTTAATGACAAAGTTTACATCCTGAAGATTCATGTATCTACTTCTGGAAAAATGTCTAATTTTGGTAAAACTCTTAAAATACACTAGGATAGTCCGGGAAGTGACTAGAAACATGTAAGAAACACTTGAAATGCTGTATAATAGAGCCGTGCTATCTTTATGGCCTAGTTCAATGACTGAGATTAGAGGTAAAAAACTCTCAAGTGAGGAGAGTAAGGATGAAGTTTACAATTGCGGCTACTCTAGATGTTGTTTTTCCAAGGAAAGTGCTTTCAAACATTAAGAATTGCTGTTTATAAAGCTCAGAATATGTATGAAGCTGATAAATAAAGAGAATACTGTTTCTATTTACAGGTGATTCTGATTAGACTGGCGTTTTCTGAATGACTCAATTGAAACCTTGAAGATTGCTGTGTATACTTCTAGAAAAACTGTCTACTTTTGGTAAAACGCTTAACATACGCAATGATAGTCCCGAGAAATGATTAGAAACTTGTAAGAAACACTTGAAAGGCTGGTACATAGAGCCGTTCTATCTTTATGTTTATATTCAATCGTGGATATTAGAGATAGAATGCTGCATAGTGACGAGAGTACAGATAATATTTACCATTCTGGCTACTTTAGATGACATATTTCCCAAGAATGTGCTTTCAAACATTAAGAATTGCTGTTTATAAAGCTCAGAATATGTAGGAAGCTGATAAATAAAGAGAATACTGTTTCTATTTACACATGATTCTGATTAGACTGGCGTTTTCTGAATGACTCATTTGAAACCTTGAAGATTCCTCTGTATACTTCTAGGAAAACTGTCTACTTTTGGTAAAACGCTTAACATACACCATGATAGTCGTGAGAATTGACTAGAAACATGTAAGAAACAGTTGAAATGCTGGTACATAGAGCCGTTCTATCTTTATGTTCATGTTCAATCACGGAGATTAGAGATAGAATGCTGCATGGTGACGAGAGTACAGATAATGTTTACCATTATGGCTTCTTTAGATGATGTATTTCCGAAGAAAGTGCTTTCAAACATTAAGAATTTCCGTTTAAAAAGCTGAGAATATGGGTATGAAGCTGAGAAATGAAGAGAATACTTTTTATATTCACAACTGAGGCCGAATTGCCTGGCGTTTTCTGAATGGCACAATTTAACTCTTGAAGATTCATGTGTATACTTCTGGGAAAACTGTCTACTTTTGGTAAAACTCTTAAAATACACAATGATAGTCAAAGAAATGATTAGAGACATGTAAGGAACAGTTTAAATACGGGTAAATAGAGCCGTTCTATCCTGATGGCCTAGTTCAATCACCGAGATTAGAGGTAGAAAACTCTCAAATGAAGAGAGTAATGATAATGTTTACAATTCCGGCTACTCTAGATGGTGTTTTTCCAAAGAAAGTGCTTCCAACATGAGGAATTTCTGTTTTTAAAGCTCAGAGTATGTGTAAGAGGCTGATCAATGAAGAGAATACTGTTTGTATTTACAATTGAGGCTGAATTGCCTGGCATTTTCTTAATGACAAAGTTTACATCCTGAAGATTCATGTATCTACTTCTGGAAAAATGTCTAATTTTGGTAAAACTCTTAAAATACACTAGGATAGTCCGGGAAGTGACTAGAAACATGTAAGAAACACTTGAAATGCTGTATAATAGAGCCGTGCTATCTTTATGGCCTAGTTCAATGACTGAGATTAGAGGTAAAAAACTCTCAAGTGAGGAGAGTAAGGATGAAGTTTACAATTGCGGCTACTCTAGATGTTGTTTTTCCAAGGAAAGTGCTTTCAAACATTAAGAATTGCTGTTTATAAAGCTCAGAATATGTATGAAGCTGATAAATAAAGAGAATACTGTTTCTATTTACAGGTGATTCTGATTAGACTGGCGTTTTCTGAATGACTCAATTGAAACCTTGAAGATTGCTGTGTATACTTCTAGAAAAACTGTCTACTTTTGGTAAAAGGCTTAACATACGCAATGATAGTCCCGAGAAATGATTAGAAACTTGTAAGAAACACTTGAAAGGCTGGTACATAGAGCCGTTCAATCTTTATGTTTATATTCAATCACGGATATTAGAGATAGAATGCTGCATAGTGACGAGAGTACAGATAATGTTTACCATTCTGGCTACTTTAGATGACATATTTCCCAAGAATGTGCTTTCAAACATTAAGAATTGCTGTTTATAAAGCTCAGAATATGTAGGAAGCTTATAAATAAAGAGAATACTGTTTCTATTTACACATGATTCTGATTAGACTGGCGTTTTCTGAATGACTCATTTGAAACCTTGAAGATTCCTCTGTATACTTCTAGGAAAACTGTCTACTTTTGGTAAAACGCTTAACATACACCATGATAGTCGTGAGAATTGACTAGAAACATGTAAGAAACAGTTGAAATGCTGGTACATAGAGCCGTTCTATCTTTATGTTCATGTTAAATCACGGAGATTAGAGATAGAATGCTGCATAGTGATGAGAGTACAGATAATGTTTACCATTCTGGCTACTTTAGATGACATATTTCCGAAGAATGTGCTTTCAAACATTAAGAATTGCTGTTTATAAAGCTCAGAATATGTAGGAAGCTGATAAATAAAGAGAATACTGTTTCTATTTACACATGATTCTGATTAGACTGGCGTTTTCTGAATGACTCATTTGAAACCTTGAAGATTCCTCTGTATACTTCTAGGAAAACTGTCTACTTTTGGTAAAACGCTTAACATACACCATGATAGTCGCGAGAAATGACTAGAAACATGTAAGAAACAGTTGAAATGCTGGTACATAGAGCCGTTCTATCTTTATGTTCATGTTCAATCACGGAGATTAGAGATAGAATGCTGCATAGTGATGAGAGTACAGATAATGTTTACCATTCTGGCTACTTTAGATGATGTATTTCCGAAGAAAGTGCTTTCAAACATTAAGAATTTCCGTTTAAAAAGCTGAGAATATGGGTATGAAGCTGAGAAATAAAGAGATTACTTTTTATCTTCACAACTGAGGCCGTATTGCCTGGCGTTTTCTGATTGGCACAATTTAACTCTTGAAGATTCATGTGTATACTTCTGGGAAAACTGTCTACTTTTGGTAAAACTCTTAAAATACACAACGATAGTCACAGAAATGATTAGAGACATGTAAGAAACAGTTTAAATACGGGTAAATAGAGCCGTTCTATCCTGATGGCCTAGTTCAATCACCGAGATTAGAGGTAGAAAACTCTCAAATGAAGAGAGTAATGATAATGTTTACAATTCCGGCTACTCTAGAGGGTGTTTTACCAAAGAAAGTGCTTCCAACATGAGGAATTTCTGTTTTTAAAGCTCAGAGTATGTGTATGAGGCTGATCAATGAAGAGAATACTGTTTGTATTTACAATTGAGGCTGAATTGCCTGGCATTTTCTTAATGACAAAGTTTACATCCTGAAGATTCATGTATCTGCTTCTGGAAAAATGTCTAATTTTGGTAAAACTCTTAAAATACACTAGGATAGTCCTGGAAGTGACTAGAAACATTTAAGAAACACTGGAAATGCTGTATAATAGAGCCGTGCTATCTTTATGGCCTAGTTCAATGACTGAGATTAGTGGTATAAAACTCTCAAGTGAGGAGAGTAAGGATGAAGTTTACAATTGCGGCTACTCTAGATGTTGTTTTTCCAAGGAAAGTGCTTTCAAACATTAAGAATTGCTGTTTATAAAGCTCAGAATATGTATGAAGCTGATAAATAAAGAGAATACTGTTTCTATTTAGAGGTGATTCTGATTAGACTGGCGTTTTCTGAATGACTCAATTGAAACCTTGAAGATTGCTGTGTTAACTTCTAGAAAAACTGTCTACTTTTGGTAAAACGCTTAACATACGCAATGATAGTCCCGAGAAATGATTAGAAACTTGT
The DNA here is from genome assembly GCF_028538775.1 of Myotis yumanensis. NCBI lineage: Eukaryota > Metazoa > Chordata > Mammalia > Chiroptera > Vespertilionidae > Myotis > Myotis yumanensis. Next base: position 48,731 of record NW_027223819.1, read on the forward strand.
AAGAAACACTTGAAAGGCTGGTACATAGAGCCGTTCTATCTTTATGTTTATGTTCAATCACAGATATTAGAGATAGAATGCTGCATAGTGACGAGAGTACAGATAATATTTACCATTCTGGCTACTTTAGATGACATATTTCCGAAGAATGTGCTTTCAAACATTAAGAATTGCTGTTTATAAAGCTCAGAATATGTAGGAAGCTGATAAATAAAGAGAATACTATTTCTATTTACAGGTGATTCTGATTAGACTGGCGTTTTCTGAATGACTCAATTGAAACCTTGAAGATTGCTGTGTATACTTCTAGAAAAACTGTCAACTTTTGGTAAAAGGCTTAACATACGCAATGATAGTCCCGAGAAATGATTAGAAACTTGTAAGAAACACTTGAAAGGCTGGTACATAGAGCCGTTCTATCTTTATGTTTATGTTCAATCACGGATATTAGAGATAGAATGCTGCATAGTGCCGAGAGTACAGATAATGTTTACCATTCTGGCTACTTTAGATGACATATTTCCGAAGAATGTGCTTTCAAACATTAAGAATTGCTGTTTATAAAGCTCAGAATATGTAGGAAGCTGATAAATAAAGAGAATACTGTTTCTATTTACAGGTGATTGTGATTAGACTGGCGTTTTCTGAATGACTCAATTGAAACCTTGAAGATTGCTGTGTATAATTCTAGGATAACTGTCCACTTTTGGTAAAACGCTTAACATACACCATGATAGTCGCGAGAAATGACTAGAAACATGTAAGAAACAGTTGAAATGCTGGTACATAGAGCCGTTCTATCTTTATGTTCATGTTCCGTCATGGAGATTAGAGATAGAATGCTGCATGGTGACGAGAGTACAGATAATGTTTACCATTCTGGCTACTTTAGATGATGTATTTCCGAAGAAAGTGCTTTCAAACATTAAGAATTTCCGTTTAAAAAGCTGAGAATATGGGTATGAAGCTGAGAAATAAAGAGATTACTTTTTATATTCACAACTGAGGCCGAATTGCCTGGCGTTTTCTGAATGGCACAATTTAACTCTTGAAGATTCATGTGTATACTTCTGGGAAAACTGTCTACTTTTGGTAAAACTCTTAAAATACACAATGATAGTCCCAGAAATGATTAGAGACATGTAAGAAACAGTTTAAATACGGGTACATAGAGCCGTTCTATCCTGATGGCCTAGTTCAATCACCGAGATTAGAGGTAGAAAACTCTCAAATCAAGAGAGTAATGATAATGTTTACAATTCCGGCTACTCTATATGGTGTTTTTCCAAAGAAAGTGCTTCCAACATGAGGAATTTCTGTTTTTAAAGCTCAGAGTATCTGTATGAGGCTGATCAATGAAGAGAATACTGTTTGTATTTACAATTGAGGCTGAATTGCCTGGCATTTTCTTAATGACAAAGTTTACATCCTGAAGAGTCATGTATCTGCTTCTGGAAAAATATCTAATTTTGGTAAAACTCTTAAAATACACTAGGATAGTCCGGGAAGTGACTAGAAACATGTAAGAAACACTTGAAATGCTGTATAATAGAGCCGTGCTATCTTTATGGCCTAGTTCAATGACTGAGATTAGAGGTAAAAAACTCTCAAGTGAGGAGAGTAAGGATGAAGTTTACAATTGCGGCTACTCTAGATGTTGTTTTTTTTTTTTTTTTTTTTAAATCTTTATTGTTCAGATTATTACATTTGTTCCTCTTTTTTCCCCCCATAACTCCCCTCCTTCCATCTCCCACCCCACCCTTCACCCTCACTCCCCACCCACGGAGTTCATCCATAGGTGCATGATTTTTGTCCAGTCTCTTCCCGAATCTCCCATTCCCCTTGCCCCCCCAAGAATAGTCAGTCCATTCCCTTTCTATGTCCCTGATTCATTATAGTCACCAGTTCATTCTGTACATCAGGTTATTTATTCACTTGATTCTTAGATTCATTTGTTGATAGATGCATATTTGTTGTTCATCATTTGTATCTTTACCTTTTTCTTCTTCCTCTTCTTAAAGGATACCTTTCAGCATTTCATATAATACTGGTTTGGTGGTGATGAACTCCTTTAGTTTTTCCTTATCTGTGAAGCTCTTTATCTGACCTTCAATTCTGAATGATAGCTTTGCTGGATAAAGTAATCTTGGTTGTAGGTTCTTGGTATTCAGCACTTTGAATATTTCTTGCCATTCCCTTCTGGCCTGCAAAGTTTCTGTTGAGAAATCAGCTGACAGTCGTATGGGTATTCCCTTGTAGGTAATTGAGCCTCTTTCTCTTGCTGCTTTTAAGATTTTCTCTTTGTCTTTTGCTCTTGGCATTTTAATGATGATGTGTCTTGGTGTGGTCCTCTTTGGATTCCTTTTGTTTGGGGTTCTCTGCGCTTCTTGGACCTGTAAGTCCATTTCTTTCACTAGGTGGGGGAAGTTTTCTGCCATTATTTCTTGAAATAGGTTTTCAATATCTTGCTGTCTCTCATCTTCTGGGACTCCAATGACTCTGATATTAGTCCGCTTAAAGCTGTCCCAGAGGCTCCTTACACTATCTTCACACTTTCGGATTCTTTTTTCATTATGCTTTTCCAATTGGGTGTTTTTTGTCGAATCTTTGGTTTGATTCTTGCACTCCTCTGGTCTGCTATTGGGTATAATATTCTTTATTTCAGTCCGTGTATGCTTACTTTCTAATTTCTTTATCGTAGCATCGAGGGTCTCATTAGTTTTCGTGAGGCTCTGCACAAATTTATGGCAAGCCCTCAAAATTGCGATTCTTAGCTCCATATCCTCCATTTCTGTCATGTTTTTTTGTCTCCGCATCTTTTATGCTTTCTTGGTGTACCCCCTTGTGGTCTCTGTGCGCAGTCTTGTTCTAGCGAAGCCTTAATTGTTGTAGTTAACACTAGAGGGATTTGACCATCAGGCCGACTGGCTGTGGAAATCAGCTGTGGGAAAACTTCAGTCCTCAGGGGAGGTGCTAGTCCAGCCCTTGCCTGAGGCGGTCGGCAAATGGTTGTGCGCAGGGTTTGGGCGGGGCGGGCTCAACAGGGCGGGGGGAGGGAGCAGCTATGGCCGCTCTCAGTCCGTCCCCAGGGGCTCTGCCTCTCTGTCCCAGCAATCGCTGCAAACCTCGGAGGGGCCGTAGCCAGACAGTCCCGCTTCTCCCGTTTGAGTCTGGGTCCCTAGAGACTCGCCCGGATCTGTAGCCCAGAGTCTGAGATTCGCTCCTGATTGAAAACGACAATCGCGCCCTCAGCCGCCAGCCCGCTTTGCGCGCGCACCCTCACCACCGCACCGTCGTACCTTTAAATTTTCCACAGTGCGCCTCCGCTGAGCGTCAGAATGCTGTTGTTTTTGCTTCTAGTTGAAGAGACTCTCCTCAGCCAGCCTTCCCGTGGTTCTGGTTGATGTCCGCTCCAACTTTTAGTTGTATTTTTGAAGTGGTTGTCCACTGCGGCAGTCTCCGGTGTTTTACCTATGCCGCCATCTTCGATTCTCTAGATGTTGTTTTTCCAAGGAAAGTGCTTTCAAACATTAAGAATTGCTGTTTATAAAGCTCAGAATATGTATGAAGCTGATAAATAAAGAGAATACTGTTTCTATTTACAGGTGATTCTGATTAGACTGGCGTTTTCTGAATGACTCAATTGAAACCTTGTAGATTGCTGTGTATACTTCTAGAAAAACAGTCTACTTTTGGTAAAAGGCTTAACATACGCAATGATAGTCCCGAGAAATGATTAGAAACTTGTAAGAAACACTTGAAAGGCTGGTACATAGAGCCGTTCTATCTTTATGTTTATATTCAATCACGGATATTAGAGATAGAATGCTGCATAGTGACGAGAGTACAGATAATGTTTACCATTCTGGCTACTTTAGATGACATATTTCCGAAGAATGTGCTTTCAAACATTAAGAATTGCTGTTTATAAAGCTCAGAATATGTAGGAAGCTGATAAATAAAGAGAATACTGTTTCTATTTACACATGATTCTGATTAGACTGGCGTTTTCTGAATGACTCATTTGAAACCTTGAAGATTCCTGTGTATACTTCTAGGAAAACTGTCTACTTTTGGTAAAACGCTTAACGTACACCATGATAGTCGCAAGAAATGACTAGAAACATGTAAGAAACAGTTGAAATGCTGGTACATAGAGCCGTTCTATCTTTATGTTCATGTTCAATCACGGAGATTAGAGATAGAATGCTGCATGGTGACGAGAGTACAGATAATGTTTACCATTATGGCTTCTTTAGATGATGTATTTCCGAAGAAAGTGCTTTCAAACATTAAGAATTTCCGTTTAAAAAGCTGAGAATATGGGTATGAAGCTGAGAAATGAAGAGAATACTTTTTATATTCACAACTGAGGCCGAATTGCCTGGCGTTTTCTGAATGGCACAATTTAACTCTTGAAGATTCATGTGTATACTTCTGGGAAAACTGTCTACTTTTGGTAAAACTCTTAAAATACACAATGATAGTCAAAGAAATGATTAGAGACATGTAAGGAACAGTTTAAATACGGGTAAATAGAGCCGTTCTATCCTGATGGCCTAGTTCAATCACCGAGATTAGAGGTAGAAAACTCTCAAATGAAGAGAGTAATGATAATGTTTACAATTCCGGCTACTCTAGATGGTGTTTTTCCAAAGAAAGTGCTTCCAACATGAGGAATTTCTGTTTTTAAAGCTCAGAGTATGTGTAAGAGGCTGATCAATGAAGAGAATACTGTTTGTATTTACAATTGAGGCTGAATTGCCTGGCATTTTCTTAATGACAAAGTTTACATCCTGAAGATTCATGTATCTACTTCTGGAAAAATGTCTAATTTTGGTAAAACTCTTAAAATACACTAGGATAGTCCGGGAAGTGACTAGAAACATGTAAGAAACACTTGAAATGCTGTATAATAGAGCCGTGCTATCTTTATGGCCTAGTTCAATGACTGAGATTAGAGGTAAAAAACTCTCAAGTGAGGAGAGTAAGGATGAAGTTTACAATTGCGGCTACTCTAGATGTTGTTTTTCCAAGGAAAGTGCTTTCAAACATTAAGAATTGCTGTTTATAAAGCTCAGAATATGTATGAAGCTGATAAATAAAGAGAATACTGTTTCTATTTACAGGTGATTCTGATTAGACTGGCGTTTTCTGAATGACTCAATTGAAACCTTGAAGATTGCTGTGTATACTTCTAGAAAAACTGTCTACTTTTGGTAAAAGGCTTAACATACGCAATGATAGTCCCGAGAAATGATTAGAAACTTGTAAGAAACACTTGAAAGGCTGGTACATAGAGCCGTTCAATCTTTATGTTTATATTCAATCACGGATATTAGAGATAGAATGCTGCATAGTGACGAGAGTACAGATAATGTTTACCATTCTGGCTACTTTAGATGACATATTTCCCAAGAATGTGCTTTCAAACATTAAGAATTGCTGTTTATAAAGCTCAGAATATGTAGGAAGCTTATAAATAAAGAGAATACTGTTTCTATTTACACATGATTCTGATTAGACTGGCGTTTTCTGAATGACTCATTTGAAACCTTGAAGATTCCTCTGTATACTTCTAGGAAAACTGTCTACTTTTGGTAAAACGCTTAACATACACCATGATAGTCGTGAGAATTGACTAGAAACATGTAAGAAACAGTTGAAATGCTGGTACATAGAGCCGTTCTATCTTTATGTTCATGTTAAATCACGGAGATTAGAGATAGAATGCTGCATAGTGATGAGAGTACAGATAATGTTTACCATTCTGGCTACTTTAGATGACATATTTCCGAAGAATGTGCTTTCAAACATTAAGAATTGCTGTTTATAAAGCTCAGAATATGTAGGAAGCTGATAAATAAAGAGAATACTGTTTCTATTTACACATGATTCTGATTAGACTGGCGTTTTCTGAATGACTCATTTGAAACCTTGAAGATTCCTCTGTATACTTCTAGGAAAACTGTCTACTTTTGGTAAAACGCTTAACATACACCATGATAGTCGCGAGAAATGACTAGAAACATGTAAGAAACAGTTGAAATGCTGGTACATAGAGCCGTTCTATCTTTATGTTCATGTTCAATCACGGAGATTAGAGATAGAATGCTGCATAGTGATGAGAGTACAGATAATGTTTACCATTCTGGCTACTTTAGATGATGTATTTCCGAAGAAAGTGCTTTCAAACATTAAGAATTTCCGTTTAAAAAGCTGAGAATATGGGTATGAAGCTGAGAAATAAAGAGATTACTTTTTATCTTCACAACTGAGGCCGTATTGCCTGGCGTTTTCTGATTGGCACAATTTAACTCTTGAAGATTCATGTGTATACTTCTGGGAAAACTGTCTACTTTTGGTAAAACTCTTAAAATACACAACGATAGTCACAGAAATGATTAGAGACATGTAAGAAACAGTTTAAATACGGGTAAATAGAGCCGTTCTATCCTGATGGCCTAGTTCAATCACCGAGATTAGAGGTAGAAAACTCTCAAATGAAGAGAGTAATGATAATGTTTACAATTCCGGCTACTCTAGAGGGTGTTTTACCAAAGAAAGTGCTTCCAACATGAGGAATTTCTGTTTTTAAAGCTCAGAGTATGTGTATGAGGCTGATCAATGAAGAGAATACTGTTTGTATTTACAATTGAGGCTGAATTGCCTGGCATTTTCTTAATGACAAAGTTTACATCCTGAAGATTCATGTATCTGCTTCTGGAAAAATGTCTAATTTTGGTAAAACTCTTAAAATACACTAGGATAGTCCTGGAAGTGACTAGAAACATTTAAGAAACACTGGAAATGCTGTATAATAGAGCCGTGCTATCTTTATGGCCTAGTTCAATGACTGAGATTAGTGGTATAAAACTCTCAAGTGAGGAGAGTAAGGATGAAGTTTACAATTGCGGCTACTCTAGATGTTGTTTTTCCAAGGAAAGTGCTTTCAAACATTAAGAATTGCTGTTTATAAAGCTCAGAATATGTATGAAGCTGATAAATAAAGAGAATACTGTTTCTATTTAGAGGTGATTCTGATTAGACTGGCGTTTTCTGAATGACTCAATTGAAACCTTGAAGATTGCTGTGTTAACTTCTAGAAAAACTGTCTACTTTTGGTAAAACGCTTAACATACGCAATGATAGTCCCGAGAAATGATTAGAAACTTGTAAGAAACACTTGAAAGGCTGGTACATAGAGCCGTTCTATCTTTATGTTTATGTTCAATCACAGATATTAGAGATAGAATGCTGCATAGTGACGAGAGTACAGATAATATTTACCATTCTGGCTACTTTAGATGACATATTTCCGAAGAATGTGCTTTCAAACATTAAGAATTGCTGTTTATAAAGCTCAGAATATGTAGGAAGCTGATAAATAAAGAGAATACTATTTCTATTTACAGGTGATTCTGATTAGACTGGCGTTTTCTGAATGACTCAATTGAAACCTTGAAGATTGCTGTGTATACTTCTAGAAAAACTGTCAACTTTTGGTAAAAGGCTTAACATACGCAATGATAGTCCCGAGAAATGATTAGAAACTTGTAAGAAACACTTGAAAGGCTGGTACATAGAGCCGTTCTATCTTTATGTTTATGTTCAATCACGGATATTAGAGATAGAATGCTGCATAGTGCCGAGAGTACAGATAATGTTTACCATTCTGGCTACTTTAGATGACATATTTCCGAAGAATGTGCTTTCAAACATTAAGAATTGCTGTTTATAAAGCTCAGAATATGTAGGAAGCTGATAAATAAAGAGAATACTGTTTCTATTTACAGGTGATTGTGATTAGACTGGCGTTTTCTGAATGACTCAATTGAAACCTTGAAGATTGCTGTGTATAATTCTAGGATAACTGTCCACTTTTGGTAAAACGCTTAACATACACCATGATAGTCGCGAGAAATGACTAGAAACATGTAAGAAACAGTTGAAATGCTGGTACATAGAGCCGTTCTATCTTTATGTTCATGTTCAGTCATGGAGATTAGAGATAGAATGCTGCATGGTGACGAGAGTACAGATAATGTTTACCATTCTGGCTACTTTAGATGATGTATTTCCGAAGAAAGTGCTTTCAAACATTAAGAATTTCCGTTTAAAAAGCTGAGAATATGGGTATGAAGCTGAGAAATAAAGAGATTACTTTTTATATTCACAACTGAGGCCGAATTGCCTGGCGTTTTCTGAATGGCACAATTTAACTCTTGAAGATTCATGTGTATACTTCTGGGAAAACTGTCTACTTTTGGTAAAACTCTTAAAATACACAATGATAGTCCCAGAAATGATTAGAGACATGTAAGAAACAGTTTAAATACGGGTACATAGAGCCGTTCTATCCTGATGGCCTAGTTCAATCACCGAGATTAGAGGTAGAAAACTCTCAAATCAAGAGAGTAATGATAATGTTTACAATTCCGGCTACTCTAGATGGTGTTTTTCCAAAGAAAGTGCTTCCAACATGAGGAATTTCTGTTTTTAAAGCTCAGAGTATCTGTATGAGGCTGATCAATGAAGAGAATACTGTTTGTATTTACAATTGAGGCTGAATTGCCTGGCATTTTCTTAATGACAAAGTTTACATCCTGAAGAGTCATGTATCTGCTTCTGGAAAAATATCTAATTTTGGTAAAACTCTTAAAATACACTAGGATAGTCCGGGAAGTGACTAGAAACATGTAAGAAACACTTGAAATGCTGTATAATAGAGCCGTGCTATCTTTATGGCCTAGTTCAATGACTGAGATTAGAGGTAAAAAACTCTCAAGTGAGGAGAGTAAGGATGAAGTTTACAATTGCGGCTACTCTAGATGTTGTTTTTTTTTTTTTTTTTTTAAATCTTTATTGTTCAGATTATTACATTTGTTCCTCTTTTTTCCCCCCATAACTCCCCTCCTTCCATCTCCCACCCCACCCTTCACCCTCACTCCCCACCCACGGAGTTCATCCATAGGTGCATGATTTTTGTCCAGTCTCTTCCCGAATCTCCCATTCCCCTTGCCCCCCCAAGAATAGTCAGTCCATTCCCTTTCTATGTCCCTGATTCATTATAGTCACCAGTTCATTCTGTACATCAGGTTATTTATTCACTTGATTCTTAGATTCATTTGTTGATAGATGCATATTTGTTGTTCATCATTTGTATCTTTACCTTTTTCTTCTTCCTCTTCTTAAAGGATACCTTTCAGCATTTCATATAATACTGGTTTGGTGGTGATGAACTCCTTTAGTTTTTCCTTATCTGTGAAGCTCTTTATCTGACCTTCAATTCTGAATGATAGCTTTGCTGGATAAAGTAATCTTGGTTGTAGGTTCTTGGTATTCAGCACTTTGAATATTTCTTGCCATTCCCTTCTGGCCTGCAAAGTTTCTGTTGAGAAATCAGCTGACAGTCGTATGGGTATTCCCTTGTAGGTAATTGAGCCTCTTTCTCTTGCTGCTTTTAAGATTTTCTCTTTGTCTTTTGCTCTTGGCATTTTAATGATGATGTGTCTTGGTGTGGTCCTCTTTGGATTCCTTTTGTTTGGGGTTCTCTGCGCTTCTTGGACCTGTAAGTCCATTTCTTTCACTAGGTGGGGGAAGTTTTCTGCCATTATTTCTTGAAATAGGTTTTCAATATCTTGCTGTCTCTCATCTTCTGGGACTCCAATGACTCTGATATTAGTCCGCTTAAAGCTGTCCCAGAGGCTCCTTACACTATCTTCACACTTTCGGATTCTTTTTTCATTATGCTTTTCCAATTGGGTGTTTTTTGTCGAATCTTTGGTTTGATTCTTGCACTCCTCTGGTCTGCTATTGGGTATAATATTCTTTATTTCAGTCCGTGTATGCTTACTTTCTAATTTCTTTATCGTAGCATCGAGGGTCTCATTAGTTTTCGTGAGGCTCTGCACAAATTTATGGCAAGCCCTCAAAATTGCGATTCTTAGCTCCATATCCTCCATTTCTGTCATGTTTTTTTGTCTCCGCATCTTTTATGCTTTCTTGGTGTACCCCCTTGTGGTCTCTGTGCGCAGTCTTGTTCTAGCGAAGCCTTAATTGTTGTAGTTAACACTAGAGGGATTTGACCATCAGGCCGACTGGCTGTGGAAATCAGCTGTGGGAAAACTTCAGTCCTCAGGGGAGGTGCTAGTCCAGCCCTTGCCTGAGGCGGTCGGCAAATGGTTGTGCGCAGGGTTTGGGCGGGGCGGGCTCAACAGGGCGGGGGGAGGGAGCAGCTATGGCCGCTCTCAGTCCGTCCCCAGGGGCTCTGCCTCTCTGTCCCAGCAATCGCTGCAAACCTCGGAGGGGCCGTAGCCAGACAGTCCCGCTTCTCCCGTTTGAGTCTGGGTCCCTAGAGACTCGCCCGGATCTGTAGCCCAGAGTCTGAGATTCGCTCCTGATTGAAAACGACAATCGCGCCCTCAGCCGCCAGCCCGCTTTGCGCGCGCACCCTCACCACCGCACCGTCATACCTTTAAATTTTCCACAGTGCGCCTCCGCTGAGCGTCAGAATGCTGTTGTTTTTGCTTCTAGTTGAAGAGACTCTCCTCAGCCAGCCTTCCCGTGGTTCTGGTTGATGTCCGCTCCAACTTTTAGTTGTATTTTTGAAGTGGTTGTCCACTGCGGCAGTCTCCGGTGTTTTACCTATGCCGCCATCTTCGATTCTCTAGATGTTGTTTTTCCAAGGAAAGTGCTTTCAAACATTAAGAATTGCTGTTTATAAAGCTCAGAATATGTATGAAGCTGATAAATAAAGAGAATACTGTTTCTATTTACAGGTGATTCTGATTAGACTGGCGTTTTCTGAATGACTCAATTGAAACCTTGTAGATTGCTGTGTATACTTCTAGAAAAACAGTCTACTTTTGGTAAAAGGCTTAACATACGCAATGATAGTCCCGAGAAATGATTAGAAACTTGTAAGAAACACTTGAAAGGCTGGTACATAGAGCCGTTCTATCTTTATGTTTATATTCAATCACGGATATTAGAGATAGAATGCTGCATAGTGACGAGAGTACAGATAATGTTTACCATTCTGGCTACTTTAGATGACATATTTCCGAAGAATGTGCTTTCAAACATTAAGAATTGCTGTTTATAAAGCTCAGAATATGTAGGAAGCTGATAAATAAAGAGAATACTGTTTCTATTTACACATGATTCTGATTAGACTGGCGTTTTCTGAATGACTCATTTGAAACCTTGAAGATTCCTGTGTATACTTCTAGGAAAACTGTCTACTTTTGGTAAAACGCTTAACGTACACCATGATGGTCGCAAGAAATGACTAGAAACATGTAAGAAACAGTTGAAATGCTGGTACATAGAGCCGTTCTATCTTTATGTTCATGTTCAATCACGGAGATTAGAGATAGAATTCTGCATAGTGACGAGAGTACAGATAATGTTTACCATTCTGGCTACTTTAGATGATGTATTTCCGAAGAAAGTGCTTTCAAACATTAAGAATTTCCGTTTAAAAAGCTGAGAATATGGGTATGAAGCTGAGAAATGAAGAGAATACTTTTTATATTCACAACTGAGGCCGAATTGCCTGGCGTTTTCTGAATGGCACAATTTAACTCTTGAAGATTCATGTGTATACTTCTGGGAAAACTGTCTACTTTTGGTAAAACTCTTAAAATACACAATGATAGTCCCAGAAATGATTAGAGACATGTAAGAAACAGTTTAAATACGGGTAAATAGAGCCGTTCTATCCTGATGGCCTAGTTCAATCACCGAGATTAGAGGTAGAAAACTCTCAAATGAAGAGAGTAATGATAATGTTTACAATTCTGGCTACTCTAGATGGTGTTTTTCCAAAGAAAGTGCTTCCAACATGAGGAATTTCTGTTTTTAAAGCTCAGAGTATGTGTATGAGGCTGATCAATGAAGAGAATACTGTTTGTATTTACAATTGAGGCTGAATTGCCTGGCATTTTCTTAATGACAAAGTTTACATCCTGAAGATTCATGTATCTGCTTCTGGAAAAATGTCTAATTTTGGTAAAACTCTTAAAATACACTAGGATAGTCCGGGAAGTGACTAGAAACATGTAAGAAACACTTGAAATGCTGTATAATAGAGCCGTGCTATCTTTATGGCCTAGTTCAATGACTGAGATTAGAGGTAAAAAACTCTCAAGTGAGGAGAGTAAGGATGAAGTTTACAATTGCGGCTACTCTAGATGTTGTTTTTCCAAGGAAAGTGCTTTCAAACATTAAGAATTGCTGTTTATAAAGCTCAGAATATGTATGAAGCTGATAAATAAAGAGAATACTGTTTCTATTTACAGGTGATTCTGATTAGACTGGCGTTTTCTGAATGACTCAATTGAAACCTTGAAGATTGCTGTGTATACTTCTAGAAAAACTGTCTACTTTTGGTAAAAGGCTTAACATACGCAATGATAGTCCCGAGAAATGATTAGAAACTTGTAAGAAACACTTGAAAGGCTGGTACATAGAGCCGTTCTATCTTTATGTTTATGTTCAATCACGGATATTAGAGATAGAATGCTGCATAGTGCCGAGAGTACAGATAATGTTTACCATTCTGGCTACTTTAGATGACATATTTCCGAAGAATGTGCTTTCAAACATTAAGAATTGCTGTTTATAAAGCTCAGAATATGTAGGAAGCTGATTAATAAAGAGAATACTGTTTCTATTTACACATGATTCTGATTAGACTGGCGTTTTCTGAATGACTCATTTGAAACCTTGAAGATTCCTCTGTATACTTCTAGGAAAACTGTCTACTTTTGGTAAAACGCTTAACATACACCATGATAGTCGCAAGAAATGACTAGAAACATGTAAGAAACAGTTGAAATGCTGGTACATAGAGCCGTTCTATCTTTATGTTCATGTTCAATCACGGAGATTAGAGATAGAATGCTGCATAGTGACGAGAGTACAGATAATGTTTACCATTCTGGCTACTTTAGATGATGTATTTCCGAAGAAAGTGCTTTCAAACATTAAGAATTTCCGTTTAAAAAGCTGAGAATATGGGTATGAAGCTGAGAAATAAAGAGATTACTTTTTATATTCACAACTGAGGCCGAATTGCCTGGCATTTTCTGAATGGCACAATTTAACTCTTGAAGATTCATGTGTATACTTCTGGGAAAACTGTCTACTTTTGGTAAAACTCTTAAAATACACAATGATAGTCCCAGAAATGATTAGAGACATGTAAGAAACAGTTTAAATACGGGTACATAGAGCCGTTCTATCCTGATGGCCTAGTTCAATCACCGAGATTAGAGGTAGAAAACTCTCAAATGAAGAGAGTAATGATAATGTTTACAATTCCGGCTACTCTAGATGGTGTTTTTCCAAAGAAAGTGCTTCCAACATGAGGAATTTCTGTTTTTAAAGCTCAGAGTATCTGTATGAGGCTGATCAATGAAGAGAATACTGTTTGTATTTACAATTGAGGCTGAATTGCCTGGCATTTTCTTAATGACAAAGTTTACATCCTGAAGATTCATGTATCTGCTTCTGGAAAAATATCTAATTTTGGTAAAACTCTTAAAATACACTAGGATAGTCCGGGAAGTGACTAGAAACATGTAAGAAACACTTGAAATGCTGTATAATAGAGCCGTGCTATCTTTATGGCCTAGTTCAATGACTGAGATTAGAGGTAAAAAACTCTCAAGTGAGGAGAGTAAGGATGAAGTTTACAATTGCGGCTACTCTAGATGTTGTTTTTTTTTTTTTTTTTTTTAAATCTTTATTGTTCAGATTATTACATTTGTTCCTCTTTTTTCCCCCCATAACTCCCCTCCTTCCATCTCCCACCCCACCCTTCACCCTCACTCCCCACCCACGGAGTTCATCCATAGGTGCATGATTTTTGTCCAGTCTCTTCCCGAATCTCCCATTCCCCTTGCCCCCCCAAGAATAGTCAGTCCATTCCCTTTCTATGTCCCTGATTCATTATAGTCACCAGTTCATTCTGTACATCAGGTTATTTATTCACTTGATTCTTAGATTCATTTGTTGATAGATGCATATTTGTTGTTCATAATTTGTATCTTTACCTTTTTCTTCTTCCTCTTCTTAAAGGATACCTTTCAGCATTTCATATAATACTGGTTTGGTGGTGATGAACTCCTTTATTTTTTCCTTATCTGTGAAGCTCTTTATCTGACCTTCAATTCTGAATGATAGCTTTGCTGGATAAAGTAATCTTGGTTGTAGGTTTTTGGTATTCAGCACTTTGAATATTTCTTGCCATTCCCTTCTGGCCTGCAAAGTTTCTGTTGAGAAATCAGCTGACAGTCGTATGGGTATTCCCTTGTAGGTAATTGAGCCTCTTTCTCTTGCTGCTTTTAAGATTTTCTCTTTGTCTTTTGCTCTTGGCATTTTAATGATGATGTGTCTTGGTGTGGTCCTCTTTGGATTCCTTTTGTTTGGGGTTCTCTGCGCTTCTTGGACCTGTAAGTCCATTTCTTTCACTAGGTGGGGGAAGTTTTCTGCCATTATTTCTTGAAATAGGTTTTCAATATCTTGCTGTCTCTCATCTTCTGGGACTCCAATGACTCTGATATTAGTCCGCTTAAAGCTGTCCCAGAGGCTCCTTACACTATCTTCACACTTTCGGATTCTTTTTTCATTATGCTTTTCCAATTGGGTGTTTTTTGTCGAATCTTTGGTTTGATTCTTGCACTCCTCTGGTCCGCTATTGGGTATAATATTCTTTATTTCAGTCCGTGTATGCTTACTTTCTAATTTCTTTATCGTAGCATCGAGGGTCTCATTAGTTTTCGTGAGGCTCTGCACAAATTTATGGCAAGCCCTCAAAATTTCGATTCTTAGCTCCATATCCTCCATTTCTGTCATGTTTTTTTGTCTCCGCATCTTTTATGCTTTCTTGGTGTACCCCCTTGTGGTCTCTGTGCGCAGTCTTGTTCTAGCGAAGCCTTAATTGTTGTAGTTAACACTAGAGGGATTTGACCATCAGGCCGACTGGCTGTGGAAATCAGCTGTGGGAAAACTTCAGTCCTCAGGGGAGGTGCTAGTCCAGCCCTTGCCTGAGGCGGTCGGCAAATGGTTGTGCGCAGGGTTTGGGCGGGGCGGGCTCAACAGGGCGGGGGGAGGGAGCAGCTATGGCCACTCTCAGTCCGTCCCCAGGGGCTCTGCCTCTCTGTCCCAGCAATCGCTGCAAACCTCGGAGGGGCCGTAGCCAGACAGTCCCGCTTCTCCCGTTTGAGTCTGGGTCCCTAGAGACTCGCCCGGATCTGTAGCCCAGAGTCTGAGATTCGCTCCTGATTGAAAACGACAATCGCGCCCTCAGCCGCCAGCCCGCTTTGCGTGCGCACCCTCACCACCGCACCGTCGTACCTTTAAATTTTCCACAGTGCGCCTCCGCTGAGCGTCAGAATGCTGTTGTTTTTGCTTCTAGTTGAAGAGACTCTCCTCAGCCAGCCTTCCCGTGGTTCTGGTTGATGTCCGCTCCAACTTTTAGTTGTATTTTTGAAGTGGTTGTCCACTGCGGCAGTCTCCGGTGTTTTACCTATGCCGCCATCTTCGATTCTCTAGATGTTGTTTTTCCAAGGAAAGTGCTTTCAAACATTAAGAATTGCTGTTTATAAAGCTCAGAATATGTATGAAGCTGATAAATAAAGAGAATACTGTTTCTATTTACAGGTGATTCTGATTAGACTGGCGTTTTCTGAATGACTCAATTGAAACCTTGTAGATTGCTGTGTATACTTCTAGAAAAACAGTCTACTTTTGGTAAAAGGCTTAACATACGCAATGATAGTCCCGAGAAATGATTAGAAACCTGTAAGAAACACTTGAAAGGCTGGTACATAGAGCCGTTCTATCTTTATGTTTATATTCAATCACGGATATTAGAGATAGAATGCTGCATAGTGACGAGAGTACAGATAATGTTTACCATTCTGGCTACTTTAGATGACATATTTCCGAAGAATGTGCTTTCAAACATTAAGAATTGCTGTTTATAAAGCTCAGAATATGTAGGAAGCTGATAAATAAAGAGAATACTGTTTCTATTTACACATGATTCTGATTAGACTGGCGTTTTCTGAATGACTCATTTGAAACCTTGAAGATTCCTGTGTATACTTCTAGGAAAACTGTCTACTTTTGGTAAAACGCTTAACGTACACCATGATAGTCGCAAGAAATGACTAGAAACATGTAAGAAACAGTTGAAATGCTGGTACATAGAGCCGTTCTATCTTTATGTTCATGTTCAATCACGGAGATTAGAGATAGAATTCTGCATAGTGACGAGAGTACAGATAATGTTTACCATTCTGGCTACTTTAGATGATGTATTTCCGAAGAAAGTGCTTTCAAACATTAAGAATTTCCGTTTAAAAAGCTGAGAATATGGGTATGAAGCTGAGAAATGAAGAGAATACTTTTTATATTCACAACTGAGGCCGAATTGCCTGGCGTTTTCTGAATGGCACAATTTAACTCTTGAAGATTCATGTGTATACTTCTGGGAAAACTGTCTACTTTTGGTAAAACTCTTAAAATACACAATGATAGTCCCAGAAATGATTAGAGACATGTAAGAAACAGTTTAAATACGGGTAAATAGAGCCGTTCTATCCTGATGGCCTAGTTCAATCACCGAGATTAGAGGTAGAAAACTCTCAAATGAAGAGAGTAATGATAATGTTTACAATTCTGGCTACTCTAGATGGTGTTTTTCCAAAGAAAGTGCTTCCAACATGAGGAATTTCTGTTTTTAAAGCTCAGAGTATGTGTATGAGGCTGATCAATGAAGAGAATACTGTTTGTATTTACAATTGAGGCTGAATTGCCTGGCATTTTCTTAATGACAAAGTTTACATCCTGAAGATTCATGTATCTACTTCTGGAAAAATGTCTAATTTTGGTAAAACTCTTAAAATACACTAGGATAGTCCGGGAAGTGACTAGAAACATGTAAGAAACACTTGAAATGCTGTATAATAGAGCCGTGCTATCTTTATGGCCTAGTTCAATGACTGAGATTAGAGGTAAAAAACTCTCAAGTGAGGAGAGTAAGGATGAAGTTTACAATTGCGGCTACTCTAGATGTTGTTTTTCCAAGGAAAGTGCTTTCAAACATTAAGAATTGCTGTTTATAAAGCTCAGAATATGTATGAAGCTGATAAATAAAGAGAATACTGTTTCTATTTACAGGTGATTCTGATTAGACTGGCGTTTTCTGAATGACTCAATTGAAACCTTGAAGATTGCTGTGTATACTTCTAGAAAAACTGTCTACTTTTGGTAAAAGGCTTAACATACGCAATGATAGTCCCGAGAAATGATTAGAAACTTGTAAGAAACACTTGAAAGGCTGGTACATAGAGCCGTTCTATCTTTATGTTTATGTTCAATCACGGATATTACAGATAGAATGCTGCATAGTGACGAGAGTACAGATAATATTTACCATTCTGGCTACTTTAGATGACATATTTCCGAAGAATGTGCTTTCAAACATTAAGAATTGCTGTTTATAAAGCTCAGAATATGTAGGAAGCTGATTAATAAAGAGAATACTGTTTCTATTTACACATGATTCTGATTAGACTGGCGTTTTCTGAATGACTCATTTGAAACCTTGAAGATTCCTCTGTATACTTCTAGGAAAACTGTTTACTTTTGGTAAAACGCTTAACATACACCATGATAGTCGCGAGAAATGACTAGAAACATGTAAGAAACAGTTGAAATGCTGGTACATAGAGCCGTTCTATCTTTATGTTCATGTTCAATCACGGAGATTAGAGATAGAATGCTGCATAGTGATGAGAGTACAGATAATGTTTACCATTCTGGCTACTTTAGATGATGTATTTCCGAAGAAAGTGCTTTCAAACATTAAGAATTTCCGTTTAAAAAGCTGAGAATATGGGTATGAACCTGAGAAATAAAGAGATTACTTTTTATATTCACAACTGAGGCCGAATTGCCTGGCGTTTTCTGAATGGCACAATTTAACTCTTGAAGATTCATGTGTATACTTCTGGGAAAACTGTCTACTTTTGGTAAAACTCTTAAAATACACAATGATAGTCCCAGAAATGATTAGAGACATGTAAGAAACAGTTTAAATACGGGTAAATAGAGCCGTTCTATCCTGATGGCCTAGTTCAATCACCGGGATTAGAGGTAGAAAACTCTCAAATGAAGGGAGTAATGATAATGTTTACAATTCCGGCTACTCTAGATGGTGTTTTTCCAAAGAAAGTGCTTCCAACATGAGGAATTTCTGTTTTTAAAGCTCAGAGTATGTGTATGAGGCTGATCAATGAAGAGAATACTGTTTGTATTTACAATTGAGGCTGAATTGCCTGGCATTTTCTTAATGACAAAGTTTACATCCTGAAGATTCATGTATCTACTTCTGGAAAAATGTCTAATTTTGGTAAAACTCTTAAAATACACTAGGATAGACCGGGAAGTGACTAGAAACATGTAAGAAACACTTGAAATGCTGTATAATAGAGCCGTGCTATCTTTATGGCCTAGTTCAATGACTGAGATTAGAGGTAAAAAACTCTCAAGTGAGGAGAGTAAGGATGAAGTTTACAATTGCGGCTACTCTAGATGTTGTTTTTCCAAGGAAAGTGCTTTCAAACATTAAGAATTGTTGTTTATAAAGCTCAGAATATGTATGAAGCTGATAAATAAAGAGAATACTGTTTCTATTTACAGGTGATTCTGATTAGACTGGCGTTTTCTGAATGAATCAATTGAAACCTTGAAGATTGCTGTGTATACTTCTAGAAAAACTGTCTACTTTTGGTAAAACGCTTAACATACGCAATGATAGTCCCGAGAAATGATTAGAAACTTGTAAGAAACACTTGAAAGGCTGGTACATAGAGCCGTTCTATCTTTATGTTTATGTTCAATCACGGATATTAGAGATAGAATGCTGCATAGTGCCGAGAGTACAGATAATGTTTACCATTCTGGCTACTTTAGATGACATATTTCCGAAGAATGTGCTTTCAAACATTAAGAATTGCTGTTTATAAAGCTCAGAATATGTAGGAAGCTGATAAATAAAGAGATTACTGTTTCTATTTACAGGTGATTGTGATTAGACTGGCGTTTTCTGAATGACTCAATTGAAACCTTGAAGATTGCTGTGTATACTTCTAGGAAAACTGTCTACTTTTGGTAAAACTCTTAAAATACACAATGATAGTCCCAGAAATGATTAGAGACATGTAAGAAACAGTTTAAATACGGGTAAATAGAGCCGTTCTATCCTGATGGCCTAGTTCAATCACCGAGATTAGAGGTAGAAAACTCTCAAATGAAGAGAGTAATGATAATGTTTACAATTCCGGCTACTCTAGATGGTGTTTTTCCAAAGAAAGTGCTTCCAACATGAGGAATTTCTGTTTTTAAAGCTCAGAGTATCTGTATGAGGCTGATCAATGAAGAGAATACTGTTTGTATTTACAATTGAGGCTGAATTGCCTGGAATTTTCTTAATGACAAAGTTTACATCCTGAAGATTCATGTATCTGCTTCTGGAAAAATGTCTAATTTTGGTAAAACTCTTAAAATACACTAGGATAGTCCGGGAAGTGACTAGAAACATGTAAGAAACACTTGAAATGCTGTATAATAGAGCCGTGCTATCTTTATGGCCTAGTTCAATGACTGAGATTAGAGGTAAAAAACTCTCAAGTGAGGAGAATAAGGATGAAGTTTACAATTGCGGCAACTCTAGATGTTGTTTTTCCAAGGAAAGTGCTTTCAAACATTAAGAATTGCTGTTTATAAAGCTCAGAATATGTATGAAGCTGATAAATAAAGAGAATACTGTTTCTATTTACAGGTGATTCTGATTAGACTGGCGTTTTCTGAATGACTCAATTGAAACCTTGAAGATTGCTGTGTATACTTCTAGAAAAACTGTCTACTTTTGGTAAAAGGCTTAACATACGCAATGATAGTCCCGAGAAATGATTAGAAACTTGTAAGAAACACTTGAAAGGCTGGTACATAGAGCCGTTCTATCTTTATGTTTATGTTCAATCACGGATATTAGAGATAGAATGCTGCATAGTGACGAGAGTACAGATAATATTTACCATTCTGGCTTCTTTAGATGACATATTTCCGAAGAATGTGCTTTCAAACCTTAAGAATTGCTGTTTATAAAGCTCAGAATATGTAGGAAGCTGATTAATAAAGAGAATACTGTTTCTATTTACACATGATTCTGATTAGACTGGCGTTTTCTGAATGACTCATTTGAAACCTTGAAGATTCCTCTGTATACTTCTAGGAAAACTGTTTACTTTTGGTAAAACGCTTAACATACACCATGATAGTCGCGAGAAATGACTAGAAACATGTAAGAAACAGTTGAAATGCTGGTACATAGAGCCGTTCTATCTTTATGTTCATGTTCAATCACGGAGATTAGAGATAGAATGCTGCATGGTGACGAGAGTACAGATAATGTTTACCATTCTGGCTACTTTAGATGATGTATTTCCGAAGAAAGTGCTTTCAAACATTAAGAATTTCAGTTTAAAAAGCTGAGAATATGGGTATGAAGCTGAGAAATGAAGAGAATACTTTTTATATTCACAACTGAGGCCGAATTGCCTGGCGTTTTCTGAATGGCACAATTTAACTCTTGAAGATTCATGTGTATACTTCTGGGAAAACTGTCTACTTTTGGTAAAACTCTTAAAATACACAATGATAGTCCCAGAAATGATTAGAGACATGTAAGAAACAGTTTAAATACTGGTAAATAGAGCCGTTCTATCCTGATGGCCTAGTTCAATCACCGAGATTAGAGGTAGAAAACTCTCAAATGAAGAGAGTAATGATAATGTTTACAATTCCGGCTACTCTAGATGGTGTTTTTCCAAAGAAAGTGCTTCCAACATGAGGAATTTCTGTTTTTAAAGCTCAGAGTATGTGTATGAGGCTGATCAATGAAGAGAATACTGTTTGTATTTACAATTGAGGCTGAATTGCCTGGCATTTTCTTAATGACAAAGTTTACATCCTGAAGATTCATGTATCTACTTCTGGAAAAATGTCTAATTTTGGTAAAACTCTTAAAATACACTAGGATAGACCGGGAAGTGACTAGAAACATGTAAGAAACACTTGAAATGCTGTATAATAGAGCCGTGCTATCTTTATGTCCTGGTTCAATGACTGAGATTAGAGGTAAAAAACTCTCAAGTGAGGAGAGTAAGGATGAAGTTTACAATTGCGGCTACTCTAGATGTTGTTTTTCCAAGGAAAGTGCTTTCAAACATTAAGAATTGCTGTTTATAAAGCTCAGAATATGTATGAAGCTGATAAATAAAGAGAATACTGTTTCTCTTTACAGGTGATTCTGATTAGACTGGCATTTTCTGAATGACTCAATTGAAACCTTGAAGATTGCTGTGTATACTTCTAGAAAAACTGTCTACTTTTGGTAAAAGGCTTAACATACGCAATGATAGTCCCGAGAAATGATTAGAATCTTGTAAGAAACACTTGAAAGGCTGGTACATAGAGCCGTTCTATGTTTATGTTTATATTCAATCACGGATATTAGAGATAGAATGCTGCATAGTGACGAGAGTACAGATAATGTTTACCATTCTGGCTACTTTAGATGACATATTTCCGAAGAATGTGCTTTCAAACATTAAGAATTGCTGTTTATAAAGCTCAGAATATGTAGGAAGCTGATAAATAAAGAGAATACTGTTTCTATTTACACATGATTCTGATTAGACTGGCGTTTTCTGAATGACTCAATTGAAACCTTGAAGATTCCTGTGTATACTTCTAGGAAAACTGTCTACTTTTGGTAAAACGCTTAACGTACACCATGATAGTCGCGAGAAATGACTAGAAACATGTAAGAAACAGTTGAAATGCTGGTAAATAGAGCCGTTCTATCTTTATGTTCATGTTCAATCACGGAGATTAGAGATAGAATGCTGCATGGTGACGAGAGTACAGATAATGTTTACCATTCTGGCTACTTTAGATGATGTATTTCCGAAGAAAGTGCTTTCAAACATTAAGAATTTCCATTTAAAAAGCTGAGAATATGGGTATGAAGCTGAGAAATGAAGAGAATACTTTTTATATTCACAACTGAGGCCGAATTGCCTGGCGTTTTCTGAATGGCACAATTTAACTCTTGAAGATTCATGTGTATACTTCTGGGAAAACTGTCTACTTTTGGTAAAACTCTTAAAATACACAATGATAGTCCCAGAAATGATTAGAGACATGTAAGAAACAGTTTAAATACGGGTAAATAGAGCCGTTCTATCCTGATGGCCTAGTTCAATCACCGAGATTAGAGGTAGAAAACTCTCAAATGAAGAGAGTAATGATAATGTTTACAATTCCGGCTACTCTAGATGGTGTTTTTCCAAAGAAAGTGCTTCCAACATGAGGAATTTCTGTTTTTAAAGCTCAGAGTATGTGTATGAGGCTGATCAATGAAGAGAATACTGTTTGTATTTACAATTGAGGCTGAATTGCATGGCATTTTCTTAATGACAAAGTTTACATCCTGAAGATTCATGTATCTACTTAAGGAAAAATGTCTAATTATGGTAAAACTCTTAAAATACACTAGGATAGACCGGGAAGTGACTAGAAACATGTAAGAAACACTTGAAATGCTGTATAATAGAGCCGTGCTATCTTTATGTCCTGGTTCAATGACTGAGATTAGAGGTAAAAAACTCTCAAGGAGGAGAGTAAGGATGAAGTTTACAATTGAGGCTACTCTAGATGTTGTTTTTCCAAGGAAAGTGCTTTCAAACATTAAGAATTGCTGTTTATAAAGCTCAGAATATGTATGAAGCTGATAAATAAAGAGAATACTGTTTCTATTTACAGGTGATTCTGATTAGACTAGCGTTTTCTGAATGACTCAATTGAAACCTTGAAGATTGCTGTGTATACTTCTAGAAAAACTGTCTACTTTTGGTAAAAGGCTTAACATACGCAATGATAGTCCCGAGAAATGATTAGAAACTTGTAAGAAACACTTGAAAGGCTGGTACATAGAGCCGTTCTATCTTTATGTTTATGTTCAATCACGGATATTAGAGATAGAATGCTGCATAGTGACGAGAGTACAGATAATGTTTACCATTCTGGCTACTTTAGATGACATATTTCCGAAGAATGTGCTTTCAAACATTAAGAATTGCTGTTTATAAAGCTCAGAATATGTAGGAAGCTGAAAAATAAAGAGAATACTGTTTCTATTTACAGGTGATTGTGATTAGACTGGCGTTTTCTGAATGACTCAATTGAAACCTTGAAGATTGCTGTGTATACTTCTAGGAAAACTGTCTACTTTTGGTAAAACGCTTAACATACACCATGATAGTCGCGAGAAATGACTAGAAACATGTAAGAAACAGTTGAAATGCTGTTACATAGAGCCGTTCTATCTTTATGTTCATGTTCAATCACGGAGATTAGAGATAGAATGCTGCATGGTGACGAGAGTACAGATAATGTTTACCATTCTGGCTACTTTAGATGATGTATTTCCGAAGAAAGTGCTTTCAAACATTAAGAATTTCCGTTTAAAAAGCTGAGAATATGGGTATGAAGCTGAGAAATGAAGAGAATACTTTTTATATTCACAACTGAGGCCGAATTGCCTGGCGTTTTCTGAATGGCACAATTTAACTCTTGAAGATTCATGTGTATACTTCTGGGAAAACTGTCTACTTTTGGTAAAACTCTTAAAATACACAATGATAGTCCCAGAAATGATTAGAGACATGTAAGAAACAGTTTAAATACGGGTAAATAGAGCCGTTCTATCCTGATGGCCTAGTTCAATCACCGAGATTAGAGGTAGAAAACTGTCAAATGAAGAGAGTAATGATAATATTTACAATTCCGGCTACTCTAGATGGTGTTTTTCCAAAGAAAGTGCTTCCAACATGAGGAATTTCTGTTTTTAAAGCTCAGAGTATGTGTATGCGGCTGATCAATGAAGAGAATACTGTTTGTATTTACAATTGAGGCTGAATTGCCTGGCATTTTCTTAATGACAATGTTTACATCCTGAAGATTCATGTATCTACTTCTGGAAAAATGTCTAATTTTGGTAAAACTCTTAAAATACACTAGGATAGACCGGGAAGTGACTAGAAACATGTAAGAAACACTTGAAATGCTGTATAATAGAGCCGTGCTATCTTTATGTCCTGGTTCAATGACTGAGATTAGAGGTAAAAAACTCTCAAGTGAGGAGAGTAAGGATGAAGTTTACAATTGCGGCTACTCTAGATGTTGTTTTTCCAAGGAAAGTGCTTTCAAACATTAAGAATTGCTGTTTATAAAGCTCAGAATATGTATGAAGCTGATAAATAAAGAGAATACTGTTTCTATTTACAGGTGATTCTGATTAGACTGGCGTTTTCTGAATGACTCAATTGAAACCTTGAAGATTGCTGTGTATACTTCTAGAAAAACTGTCTACTTTTGGTAAAAGGCTTAACATACGCAATGATAGTCCCGAGAAATGATTAGAAACTTGTAAGAAACACTTGAAAGGCTGGTACATAGAGCCGTTCTATCTTTATGTTTATATTCAATCACGGATATTAGAGATAGAATGCTGCATAGTGACGAGAGTACAGGTAATGTTTACCATTCTGGCTACTTTAGATGACATATTTCCGAAGAATGTGCTTTCAAACATTAAGAATTGCTGTTTATAAAGCTCAGAATATGTAGGAAGCTGATAAATAAAGAGAATACTGTTTCTATTTACAGGTGATTGTGATTAGACTGGCGTTTTCTGAATGACTCATTTGAAACCTTGAAGATTGCTGTGTATACTTCTAGGAAAACTGTCTACTTTTGGTTAAACGCTTAACATACACCATGATAGTCCCGAGAAATGATTAGAAACATGTAAGAAACACTTGAAATGCTGGTACATAGAGCCGTTCTATCTTTATGTTTATGTTCAATCACGGATATTAGAGATAGAATGCTGCATAGTGACGAGAGTACAGATAATATTTACCATTCTGGCTACTTTAGATGACATATTTCCGAAGAATGTGCTTTCAAACATTAAGAATTGCTGTTTATAAAGCTCAGAATATGTAGGAAGCTGATAAATAAAGAGAATACTGTTTCTATTTACGCATGATTCTGATTAGACTGGCGTTTTCTGAATGACTCAATTGAAACCTTGAAGATTGCTGTGTATACTTCTAGAAAAACTGTCTACTTTTGGTAAAACGCTTAACATACACCATGATAGTCCTGAGAAATGATTAGAAACTTGTAAGAAACACTTGAAAGGCTGGTACATAGAGCCGTTCTATCTTTATGTTCATGTTCAATCATGGAGATTAGAGATAGAATTCTGCATAGTGACGAGAGTACAGATAATGTTTACCATTCTGGCTACTTTAGATGACATATTTCCGAAGAATGTGCTTTCAAACATTAAGAATTGCTGTTTATAAAGCTCAGAATATGTAGGAAGCTGATAAATAAAGAGATTACTGTTTATATTTACAGGTGACTATGATTAGACTGGCGTTTTCTGAATTAAACACTTTAAATCCTGAAGATTCATGTATATACTTCTGGGAAAACTGTCTAATTTTGAAAAACTGTAAAAATACACAATGATAGTCCTGGGAAATGATTAGAAACATGTAGGAAACACTTTGAATGGTGGTACATAGAGCCGTTCTATCTTTATGTTCATGTTCAATCACGGAGATTAGAGGTAGAATGCTGCGAAATGACGAGAGTACAGATAATTTTTACCATTCTGGCTACATTAGATAATGTTTTTCCAAAGAAAGTGCTTTCGAATATTAAGAATTTCCATTTATAAAGCTCAGAATATGTGTGAAGCTGATAAATGAAGAGAATACTGTTTATATTTACAGGTGATTATGATTAGACTGGCGTTTACTGAATGACTCAATTTAAACCTTGAAGATTCCTGTAAATACTTGTAGGAAAACTGTCTACCTTTGTAAAACTCTTCACATACACAATGATAGTCCCGAGAAATGATTAGAAACTTGTAAGAAACACTTGAAAGGCTGGTACATAGAGCCGTTCTATCTTTATGTTTATATTCAATCACGGAGATTAGAGATAGAATGCTGCATAATGACGAGAGTACAGATAATGTTTACCATTCTGGCTACTTTAGATGATGTATTTCCGAAGAATGAGCTTTCAAATATTAAGAATTGCAGTTTATAAAGCTAGAATATGGGTATGAAGCTGATAAATGAAGAGAATACTGTTTATATTTACAACTGAGGCTGAATTGCCTGGCGTTTTCTGAATGGCACAGTTTATATCTAGGAGATTCCTGTGTATACTTTCAGGAAAACTGTCTACTTTTGGTAATACTCTTAAAATACACAATGATAGTCCCCGAAATGATTAGAAACATGTGAGAAACACTTTAAATAGGGGTAAATAGAGCCGTTCTATCCTGATGGCCTAGTTCAATCACCGAGATTAGAGGTAGAAAACTCTAAAAATGAAGAGAGTAATGATAATGTTTACAATTCCCGCTACTCTAGATGGTGTTTTTCCACAGAAAGTGCTTCCAACGTTATGAATTGCTGTTTAGAAGCTCAGAATATGTGTATGAGGATGATAAATGAAGAGAATACTGTTTATATTTACAGGTGATTCTGATTAGACTGGCGTTTTCTGAATGGCTCAATTTAAACCTTTAAGATTCCTGGGTATACTTCTAGCAAAACTGTCTACTTTTCGTAAAACGCTTAACATACACAATGATAGTCCCGAGAAATGATTAGAAACATGTAAGAAACACTTGAAATGCTGGTACATAGAGCTGTTCTATCTTTATGTTCATGTTCAATCGGGGAGATTAGAGGTAGAATGCTGCGAAATGACGAGAGTACAGATAATGTTTACCATTCCGGCTACTTTAGATGATGTTTTTCCAAAGAAAGTGCTTTCAAACATTGAGAATTTCCATTTATAAAGCTCAGAATATGTGTGAAGCTGATAAATGAAGAGAATACTGTTTATATTTACAGTTGACTATGATTAGACTGGCGTTTTCTGAATGAAACACTTTAAATCCTGAAGATTCATGTATATACTTCTAGGAAAACTGTCTAATTTTGAAAAACTGTAAAAATACACAATGATAGTCATGGGAAATGATTAGAAACATGTAGGAAACACTTTGAATGGTGGTACATAGAGCCGATCTATCTTTATGTTCATGTTCAATCACGGAGATTAGAGGTAGAATGCTGCGAAATGACGAGAGTACAGATAATTTCTACCATTCTGGCTACATTAGATAATGTTTTTCCAAAGAAAGTGCTTTCGAATATTAAGAATTTCCATTTATAAAGCTCAGAATATGTGTGAAGCTGATAAATGAAGAGAATACTGTTTATATTTACAGGTGATTATGATTAGACTGGCGTTTACTGAATGACTCAATTTAAACCTTGAAGATTCCTGTAAATACTTGTAGGAAAACTGTCTACCTTTGGTAAAACTCTTCACATACACAATGATAGTCCCGAGAAATGATTAGACACATGTAAGAAACACTTGAAATGCTGGTACATAGCGCTGTTCTCTGTTTATATTCATGTTCAATCACGGAGATCAGAGATAGAATGCTGCATATTGACGAGAGTACAGATAATGTTTACCATTCTGGCTACTTTAGATGATGTATTTCCGAAGAATGAGCTTTCAAATATTAAGAATTGCAGTTTATAAAGCTAGAATATGGGTATGAAGCTGATAAATGAAGAGAATACTGTTTATATTTACAACTGAGGCTGAATTGCCTGGCGTTTTCTGAATGGCACAATTTATATCTAGAGATTCCTGTGTATACTTTCAGGAAAACTGTCTACTTTTGGTAATACTCTTAAAATACACAATGAGAGTCCCCGAAATGATTAGAAACATGTGAGAAACACTTTAAATAGGGGTAAATAGAGCCGTTCTGTCCTGATGGCCTAGTTCAATCACCGAGATTAGAGGTAGAAAACTCTCAAATGAAGAGAGTAATGATAATGTTTCCAATTCCGGCTACTCTAGATGGTGTTTTTCCACAGAAAGTGCTTCCAACGTTATGAATTGCTGTTTACAAGCGCAGAATATGTGTATGAGGATGATAAATGAAGAGAATACTGTTTATATTTACAGGTGATTCTGATTAGACTGGCGTTTTCTGAATGGCTCAATTTAAACCTTTAAGATTCCTGGGTATACTTCTAGGAAAACTGTCTACTTTTCGTAAAACGCTTAACATACACAATGATAGTCCCGAGAAATGATTAGAAACATGTAAGAAACACTTGAAATGCTGGTACATAGAGCTGTTCTATCTTTATGTTCATGTTCAATTGGGGAGATTAGAGGTAGAATGCTGTGAAATGACGAGAGTACAGATAATGTTTACCATTCTGGCTACTTTAGATGATGTTTTTCCAAAGAAAGTGCTTTCAAACATTGAGAATTTCCATTTATAAAGCTCAGAATATGTGTGAAGCTGATAAATAAAGAGAATACTGTTTATATTTACAGGTGACTATGATTAGACTGGCGTTTTCTGAATGAAACACTTTAAATCCTGAAGATTCATGTATATACTTCTGGGAAAACTGTCTAATTTTGAAAAACTGTAAAAATACACAATGATAGTCCTGCGAAATGATTAGAAACATGTAGGAAACACTTTGAATGGTGGTACATAGAGCCGTTCTATCTTTATGTTCATGTTCAATCACGGAGATTAGAGGTAGAATGCTGCGAAATGACGAGAGTACAGATAATTTTTACCATTCTGGCTACATTAGATAATGTTTTTCCAAAGAAAGTGCTTTCAAATATTAAGAATTTCCATTTATAAAGCTCAGAATATGTGTGAAGCTGATAAATGAAGAGAATACTGTTTATATTTACAGGTGATTATGATTAGACTGGCGTTTACTGAATGACTCAATTCAAACCTTGAAGATTCCTGTAAATACTTGTAGGAAAACTGTCTACCTTTGGTGAAACTCTTCACATACACAATGACAGTCCCGAGAAATGATTAGAAACATGTAAGAAACACTTGAAATGCTGGTACATAGCGCTGTTCTCTGTTTATATTCATGTTCAATCACGGAGATTAGAGATAGAATGCTGCATAATGACGAGAGTACAGATAATGTTTACCATTCTGGCTACTTTAGATGATGTATTTCCGAAGAATGAGCTTTCAAATTTTAAGAATTGCAGTTTATAAAGCTAGAATATGGGTATGAAGCTGATAAATGAAGAGAATACTGTTTATATTTACAACTGAGGCTGAATTGCCTGGCGTTTTCTGAATGGCACAATTTAAATCTTGAAGATTCCTGGGTATACTTCTAGGAAAACTGTCTACTTTTCGTAAAACGCTTAACATACACAATGATAGTCCCGAGAAATGATTAGAAACATGTAAGAAACACTTGAAATGCTGGTACATAGAGCTGTTCTATCTTTATGTTCATGTTCAATCGGGGAGATTAGAGGTAGAATGCTGCGAAATGACGAGAGTACAGATAATGTTTACCATTCCGGCTACTTTAGATGATGTTTTTCCAAAGAAAGTGCTTTCAAACATTGAGAATTTCCATTTATAAAGCTCAGAATATGTGTGAAGCGAATAAATGAAGAGAATACTGTTTATATTTACAGGTGACTATGATTAGACTGGCGTTTTCTGAATGAAACACTTTAAATCCTGAAGATTCATGTATATACTTCTGGGAAAACTGTCTAATTTTGAAAAACTGTAAAAATACACAATGATAGTCCTGGGAAATGATTAGAAACATGTAGGAAACACTTTGAATGGTGGTACATAGAGCCGATCTATCTTTATGTTCATGTTCAATCACGGAGATTAGAGGTAGAATGCTGCGAAATGTCGAGAGTACAGATAATTTTTACCATTCTGGCTACATTAGATAATGTTTTTCCAAAGAAAGTGCTTTCAAATATTAAGAATTTCCATTTATAAAGCTCAGAATATGTGTGAAGCTGATAAATGAAGAGAATACTGTTTATATTTACAGGTGATTATGATTAGACTGGCGTTTACTGAATGACTCAATTTAAACCTTGAAGATTCCTGTAAATACTTGTAGGAAAACTGTCTACCTTTTGTAAAACTCTTCACATACACAATGACAGTCCCGAGAAATGATTAGAAACATGTAAGAAACACTTGAAATGCTGGTACATAGCGCTGTTCTCTGTTTATATTCATGTTCAATCACGGAGATTAGAGATAGAATGCTGCATAATGACGAGAGTACAGATAATGTTTACCATTCTGGCTACTTTAGATGATGTATTTCCGAAGAATGAGCTTTCAAATATTAAGAATTGCAGTTTATAAAGCTAGAATATGGGTATGAAGCTGATAAATGAAGAGAATACTGTTTATATTTACAACTGAGGCTGAATTGCCTGGCGTTTTCTGAATGGCACAGTTTATATCTAGGAGATTCCTGTGTATACTTTCAGGAAAACTGTCTACTTTTGGTAATACTCTTAAAATACACAATGAGAGTCCCCGAAATGATTAGAAACATGTGAGAAACACTTTAAATAGGGGTAAATAGAGCCGTTCTATCCTGATGGCCTAGTTCAATCACCGAGATTAGAGGTAGAAAACACTCAAATGAAGAGAGTAATGATAATGTTTACAATTCCCGCTACTCTAGATGGTGTTTTTCCACAGAAAGTGCTTCCAACGTTATGAATTGCTGTTTAGAAGCTCAGAATATGTGTATGAGGATGATAAATGAAGAGAATACTGTTTATATTTACAGGTGATTCTGATTAGACTGGCGTTTTCTGAATGGCTCAATTTAAACCTTTAAGATTCCTGGGTATACTTCTAGGAAAACTGTCTACTTTTCGTAAAACGCTTAACATACACAATGATAGTCCCGAGAAATGATTAGAAACATGTAAGAAACACTTGAAATGCTGGTACATAGAGCTGTTCTATCTTTAAGTTCATGTTCAATCGGGGAGATTAGAGGTAGAATGCTGCGAAATGACGAGAGTACAGATAATGTTTACCATTCTGGCTACTTTAGATGATGTTTTTCCAAAGAAAGTGCTTTCAAACATTGAGAATTTCCATTTATAAAGCTCAGAATATGTGTGAAGCTGATAAATGAAGAGAATACTGTTTATATTTACAGGTGACTATGATTAGACTGGCGTTTTCTGAATGAAACACTTTAAATCCTGAAGATTCATGTATATACTTCTGGGAAAACTGTCTAATTTTGAAAAACTGTAAAAATACACAATGATAGTCCTGGGAAATGATTAGAAACATGTAAGAAACACTTGAAATGCTGGTACATAGAGCCGTTCTATCTTTATGTTCATGTTCAATCACGTAGATTAGAGGTAGAATGCTGCGAAATGACGAGAGTACAGATAATTTTTACCATTCTGGCTACATTAGATAATGTTTTTCCAAAGAAAGTGCTTTCAAATATTAAGAATTTCCATTTATAAAGCTCAGAATATGTGTGAAGCTGATAAATGAAGAGAATACTGTTTATATTTACAGGTGAGTATGATTAGACTGGCGTTTACTGAATGACTCAATTTAAACCTTGAAGATTCCTGTAAATACTTGTAGGAAAACTGTCTACCTTTGGTAAAACTCTTCACATACACAATGACAGTCCCGAGAAATGATTAGAAACATGTAAGAAACACTTGAAATGCTGGTACATAGCGCTGTTCTCTGTTTATATTCATGTTCAATCACGGAGATTAGAGATAGAATGCTGCATAATGACGAGAGTACAGATAATGTTTACCATTCTGGCTACTTTAGATGATGTATTTCCGAAGAATGAGCTTTCAAATATTAAGAATTGCAGTTTATAAAGCTACAATATGGGTATGAAGCTGATAAATGAAGAGAATACTGTTTATATTTACAACTGAGGCTGAATTGCCTGGCGTTTTCTGAATGGCACAGTTTATATCTAGGAGATTCCTGTGTATACTTTCAGGAAAACTGTCTACTTTTGGTAATACTCTTAAAATACACAAT
The DNA here is from genome assembly GCF_028538775.1 of Myotis yumanensis. Classification (NCBI taxonomy): domain Eukaryota; kingdom Metazoa; phylum Chordata; class Mammalia; order Chiroptera; family Vespertilionidae; genus Myotis; species Myotis yumanensis. The sequence continues at coordinate 80,892 of NW_027223819.1, forward strand.
GAGAGTCCCCGAAATGATTAGAAACATGTGAGAAACACTTTAAATAGGGGTAAATAGAGCCGTTCTATCCTGATGGCCTAGTTCAATCACCGAGATTAGAGGTAGAAAACTCTCAAATGAAGAGAGTAATGATAATGTTTACAATTCCCGCTACTCTAGATGGTGTTTTTCCACAGAAAGTGCTTCCAACGTTATGAATTGCTGTTTAGAAGCTCAGAATATGTGTATGAGGATGATAAATGAAGAGAATACTGTTTATATTTACAGGTGATTCTGATTAGACTGGCGTTTTCTGAATGGCTCAATTTAAACCTTTAAGATTCCTGGGTATACTTCTAGGAAAACTGTCTACTTTTCGTAAAACGCTTAACATACACAATGATAGTCCCGAGAAATGATTAGAAACATGTAAGAAACACTTGAAATGCTGGTACATAGAGCTGTTCTATCTTTATGTTCATGTTCAATCGGGAAGATTAGAGGTAGAATGCTGCGAAATGACGAGAGTACAGATAATGTTTACCATTCCGGCTATTTAGATGATGTTTTTCCAAAGAAAGTGCTTTCAAACATTGAGAATTTCCATTTATAAAGCTCAGAATATGTGTGAAGCTGATAAATGAAGAGAATACTGTTTATATTTACAGTTGACTATGATTAGACTGGCGTTTTCTGAATGAAACACTTTAAATCCTGAACATTCATGTATATACTTCTGGGAAAACTGTCTAATTTTGAAAAACTGTAAAAATACACAATGATAGTCCTGGTAAATGATTAGAAACATGTAGGAAACACTTTGAATGGTGGTACATAGAGCCGATCTATCTTTATGTTCATGTTCAATCACGGAGATTAGAGGTAGAATGCTGCGAAATGAGGAGAGTACAGATAATTTTTACCATTCTGGCCACATTAGATAATGTTTTTCCAAAGAAAGTGCTTTCAAATATTAAGAATTTCCATTTATAAAGCTCAGAATATGTGTGAAGCTGATAAATGAAGAGAATACTGTTTATATTTACAGGTGAGTATGATTAGACTGGCGTTTAATGAATGACTCAATTTAAACCTTGAAGATTCCTGTAAATACTTGTAGGAAAACTGTCTACCTTTGGTAAAACTCTGCACATACACAATGATAGTCCCGAGAAATGATTAGAAACATGTAAGAAACACTTGAAATGCTGGTACATAGCGCAGTTCTCTGTTCAATCACGGAGATTAGAGATAGAATGCTGCATAATTACGAGAGTGCAGATAAGGTTTACCATTCTGGCTACTTTAGATGATGTATTTCCGAAGAATGAGCTTTCAAATATTAAGAATTGCAGTTTATAAAGCTAGAATATGGGTATGAAGCTGATAAATAAAGAGAATACTGTTTATATTTACAACTGAGGCTGAATTGCCTGGCGTTTTCTGAATGGCACAATTTATATCTAGAGATTCCTGTGTATACTTTCAGGAAAACTGTCTACTTTTGGTAATACTCTTAAAATACACAATGAGAGTCCCCGAAATGATTAGAAACATGTGAGAAACACTTTAAATAGGGGTAAATAGAGCCGTTCTATCCTGATGGCCTAGTTCAATCACCGAGATTAGAGGTAGAAAACTCTCAAATGAAGAGAGTAATGATAATGTTTACAATTCCGGCTACTCTAGATGGTGTTTATCCACAGAAAGTGCTTCCAACGTTATGAATTGCTGTTTAGAAGCTCAGAATATGTGTATGAGGATGATAAATGAAGAGAATACTGTTTATATTTACAGGTGATTCTGATTAGACTGGCGTTTTCTGAATGGCTCAATTTAAACCTTTAAGATTCCTGGGTATACTTCTAGGAAAACTGTCTACTTTTCGTAAAACGCTTAAAATACACAATGATAGTCCCGAGAAATGATGAGAAACTTGTAAGAAACACTTGAAAGGCTGGTACATAGAGCCGTTCTATCTTTATGTTTATGTTCAATCACGGATATTAGAGATAGAATGCTGCATAGTGACGAGAGTACAGATAATGTTTACCATTCTGGCTACTTTAGATGACATATTTCCGAAGAATGTGCTTTCAAACATTAAGAATTGCTGTTTATAAAGCTCAGAATATGTAGGAAGCTGATAAATAAAGAGAATACTGTTTCTATTTACAGGTGATTGCGATTAGACTGGCGTTTTCTGAATGACTCATTTGCAACCTTGAAGATTGCTCTGTATACTTCTAGGAAAACTGTCTACTTTTGGTAAAACGCTTAACATACACCATGACAGTCGCGAGAAATGACTAGAAACATGTAAGAATCAGTTGAAATGCTGGTACATAGAGCCGTTCTATCTTTATGTTCATGTTCAATCACGGAGATTAGAGATAGAATGGTGCATGGTGACGAGAGTACAGATAATGTTTACCATTCTGGCTACTTTAGATGATGTATTTCCGAAGAAAGTGCTTTCAAACATTAAGAATTTCCGTTTAAAAAGCTGAGAATATGGGTATGAAGCTGAGAAATGAAGAGAATACTTTTTATATTCACAACTGAGGCCGAATTGCCTGGCGTTTTCTGAATGGCACAATTTAACTCTTGAAGATTCATGTGTATACTTCTGGGAAAACTGTCTACTTTTGGTAAAACTCTTAAAATACACAATGATAGTCTCAGAAATGATTACAGACATGTAAGAAACAGTTTCAATACGGGTAAATAGAGCCGTTCTATCCTGATGGCCTAGTTCAATCACCGAGATTAGAGGTAGAAAACTCTCAAATGAAGAGAGTAATGATAATGTTTACAATTCCGGCCTCTCTACATGGTGTTTTTCCAAAGAAAGTGCTTCCAACATGAGGAATTTCTGTTTTTAAAGCTCAGAGTATCTGTATGAGGCTGATCAATGAAGAGAATACTGTTTGTATTTACAATTGAGGCTGAATTGCCTGGCATTTTCTTAATGACAAAGTTTACATCCTGAAGATTCATGTATCTACTTCTGGAAAAATGTCTAATTTTGGTAAAACTCTTAAAATACACTAGGATAGTCCGGGAAGTGACTAGAAACATGTAAGAAACACTTGAAATGCTGTATAATAGAGCCGTGCTATCTTTATGGCCTAGTTCAATGACTGAGATTAGAGGTAAAAAACTCTCAAGTGAGGAGAGTAAGGATGAAGTTTACAATTGCGGCTACTCTAGATGTTGTTTTTCCAAGGAAAGTGCTTTCAAACATTAAGAATTGCTGTTTATAAAGCTCAGAATATGTATGAAGCTGATAAATAAAGAGAATACTGTTTCTGTTTACAGGTGATTCTGATTAGACTGGCGTTTTCTGAATGACTCAATTGAAACCTTGAAGATTGCTGTGTATACTTCTAGAAAAACTGTCTACTTTTGGTAAAAGGCTTAACATACGCAATGATAGTCCCGAGAAATGATTAGAAACTTGTAAGAAACACTTGAAAGGCTGGTACATAGAGCCGTTCTATCTTTATGTTTATGTTCAATCACGGATATTAGAGATAGAATGCTGCATAGTGACGAGAGTACAGATAATGTTTACCATTCTGGCTACTTTAGATGACATATTTCTGAAGAATGTGCTTTCAAACATTAAGAATTGCTGTTTATAAAGCCCAGAATATGTAGGAAGCTGATAAATAAAGAGAATACTGTTTCTATTTACAGGTGATTGTGATTAGACTGGCGTTTTCTGAATGACTCATTTGAAACCTTGAAGATTCCTGTGTATTCTTCTAGGAAAACTGTCTACTTTTGGTTAAACGCTTAACATACACCATGATAGTCCCGAGAAATGATTAGAAACATGTAAGAAATACTTGAAATGCTGGTACATAGAGCCGTTCTATCTTTATGTTTATGTTCAATCACGGATATTAGAGATAGAATGCTGCATAGTGACGAGAGTACAGATAATATTTACCATTCTGGCTACTTTAGATGACATATTTCCGAAGAATGTGCTTTAAAACAGTAAGAATTGCTGTTTATAAAGCTCAGAATATCTAGGAAGCTGATAAATAAAGATAATACTGTTTCTATTTACACATGATTCTGATTAGACTGGCGTTTTCTGAATGACTCATTTGAAACCTGCAGATTCCTCTGTATACTTCTAGGAAAACTGTCTACTTTTGGTTAAAACGCTTAACATACACCATGATAGTCGCGAGAAATGACTAGAAACATGTAAGAAACAGTTGAAATGCTGGTACATAGAGCCGTTCTATCTTTATGTTCATGTTCAATCACGGAGATTAGAGATAGAATGCTGCATAGTGATGAGAGTACAGATAATGTTTACCATTCTGGCTACTTTAGATGATGTATTTCCGAAGAAAGTGCTTTCAAACATTAAGAATTTCCGTTTAAAAAGCTGAGAATATGGGTATGAAGCTGAGAAATAAAGAGATTACTTTTTATATTCACAACTGAGGCCGAATTGCCTGGCGTTTTCTGAATGGCACAATTTAACTCTTGAAGATTCATGTGTATACTTCTGGGAAAACTGTCTACTTTTGGTAAAACTCTTAAAATACACAATGATAGTCCCAGAAATGATTAGGGACATGTAAGAAACAGTTTAAATACGGGTAAATAGAGCCGTTCTATCCTGATGGCCTAGTTCAATCACCGAGATTAGAGGTAGAAAACTCTCAAATAAAGAGAGTAATGATAATGTTTACAATTCCGGCTACTCTAGATGGTGTTTTTCCAAAGAAAGTGCTTCCAACATGAGGAATTTCTGTTTTTAAAACTCAGAGTATCTGTATGAGGCTGATCAATGAAGAGAATACTGTTTGTATTTACAATTGAGGCTGAATTGCCTGGCATTTTCTTAATGACAAAGTTTACATCCTGAAGATTCATGTATCTACTTCTGGAAAAATGTCTAATTTTGGTAAAACTCTTAAAACACACTAGGATAGTCCGGGAAGTGACTAGAAACATGTAAGAAACACTTGAAATGATGTATAATAGAGCCGTGCTATCTTTATGGCCTAGTTCAATGACTGAGATTAGAAGTAAAAAACTCTCAAGTGAGGAGAGTAAGGATGAAGTTTACAATTGCGGCTACTCTAGATGTAGTTTTTCCAAGGAAAGTGCTTTCAAACATTAAGAATTGCTGTTTATAAAGCTCAGAATATGTAGGAAGCTGATAAATAAAGAGAATACTGTTTCTATTTACAGGTGATTGTAATTAGACTGGCGTTTTCTGAATGACTCATTTGAAACCTTGAAGATTCCTCTGTATACTTCTAGGAAAACTGTCTACTTTTGGTAAAACGCTTAACATACACCATGATAGTCGCGAGAAATGACTAGAAACATGTAAGAAACAGTTGAAATGCTGGTACATAGAGCCGTTCTATCTTTATGTTCATGTTCAATCACGGAGATTAGAGATAGAATGCTGCATGGTGACGAGTGTACAGATAATGTTTACCATTCTGGCTACTTTAGATGATGTATTTCCGAAGAAAGTGCTTTCAAACATTAAGAATTTCAGTTTAAAAAGCTGAGAATATGGGTATGAAGCTGAGAAATGAAGAGAATACTTTTTATATTCACAACTGAGGCCGAATTGCCTGGCGTTTTCTGAATGGCACAATTTAACTCTTGAAGATTCATGTGTATACTTCTGAGAAAACTGTCTACTTTTGGTAAAACTCTTAAAATACACAATGATAGTCCCAGAAATGATTAGAGACATGTAAGAAACAGTTTAAATACGGGTAAATAGAGCCGTTCTATCCTGATGGCCTAGTTCAATCACCGAGATTAGAGGAAGAAAACTCTCAAATGAAGAGAGTAATGATAATGTTTACAATTCCGGCTACTCTAGATGGTGTTTTTCCAAAGAAAGTGCTTCCAACATGAGGAATTTCTGTTTTTAAAGCTCAGAGTATGTGTATGAGGCTGATCAATGAAGAGAATACTGTTTGTATTTACAATTGAGGCTGAATTGCCTGGCATTTTCTTAATGACAAAGTTTACATCCTGAAGATACATGTATCTACTTCTGGAAAAATGTCTAATTTTGGTAAAACTCTTAAAATACACTAGGATAGTCCGGGAAGTGACTAGAAACATGTAAGAAACACTTGAAATGCTGTATAATAGAGCCGTGCTATCTTTATGTCCTAGTTCAATGACTGAGATTAGAGGTAAAAAACTCTCAAGTGAGGAGAGTAAGGATGAAGTTTACAATTGCGGCTACTCTAGATGTTGTTTTTCCAAGGAAAGTGCTTTCAAACATTAAGAATTGCTGTTTATAAAGCTCAGAATATGTATGAAGCTGATAAATAAAGAGAATACTGTTTCTATTTACAGGTGATTCTGATTAGACTGGCGTTTTCTGAATGACTCAATTGAAACCTTGAAGATTGCTGTATATACTTCTAGAAAAACTGTCTACTTTTGGTAAAACGCTTAACATACGCAATGATAGTCCCGAGAAATGATTAGAAACTTGTAAGAAACACTTGAAAGGCTGGTACATAGAGCCGTTCTATCTTTATGTTTATATTCAATCACGGATATTAGAGATAGAATGCTCCATAGTGACGAGAGTACAGATAATGTTTACCATTCTGGCTACTTTAGATGACATATTTCCGAAGAATGTGTTTTCAAACATTAAGAATTGCTGTTTATAAAGCTCAGAATATGTAGGAAGCTGATAAATAAAGAGAATACTGTTTCTATTTACAGGTGATTGTGATTAGACTGGCGTTTTCTGAATGACTCATTTGAAACCTTGAAGATTCCTGTGTATTCTTCTAGGAAAACTGTCTACTTTTGGTTAAACGCTTAACATACACCATGATAGTCCCGAGAAATGTTTAGAAACATGTAAGAAACACTTGAAATGCTGGTACATAGAGCCATTCTATCTTTATGTTTATGTTCAATCACGGATATTAGAGATAGAATGCTGCATAGTGACGAGAGTACAGATAATGTTTACCATTCTGGCTACTTTAGATGACATATTTCCGAAGAATGTGCTTTCAAACATTAAGAATTCCTGTTTATAAAGCTCAGAATATGTAGGAAGCTGATAAATAAAGAGAATACTGTTTCTATTTACAGGTGATTGTGATTAGAATGGCGTTTTCTGAATGACTCATTTGAAACCTTGAAGATTCCTGTGTATTCTTCTAGGAAAACTGTCTACTTTTGGTTAAACGCTTAACATACAGCAAGATAGTCCCGAGAAATGATTAGAAACATGTAAGAAACAGTTGAAATGCTGGTACATAGAGCCGTTCTATCTTTATGTTTATGTTCAATCACGGATATTAGAGATAGAATGCTGCATAGTGACGAGAGTACAGATAATATTTACCATTCTGGCTACTTTAGATGACATATTTCCCAAGAATGTGCTTTCAAACATTAAGAATTGCTGTTTATAAAGCTCAGAATATGTAGGAAGCTGATAAATAAAGAGAATACTGTTTTTATTTACACATGATTCTGATTAGACTGGCGTTTTCTGAATGACTCATTTGAAACCTTGAAGATTCCTGTGAATTCTTCTAGGAAAACTGTCTACTTTTGGTTAAATGTTTAACATACACCATGATAGTCCTGAGAAATGATTAGAAACATGTAAGAAACACTTGAAATGCTGGTACATAGAGCCGTTCTATCTTTATGTTCATGTTCAATCACGGAGATTAGAGATAGAATGCTGCATGGTGACGAGAGTACAGATAATGTTTACCATTCTGGCTACTTTAGATGATGTATTTCCGAAGAAAGTGCTTTCAAACATTAAAATTTCAGTTTAAAAAGCTGAGAATATGGGTATGAAGCTGAGAAATGAAGAGAATACTTTTTATATTCACAACTGAGGCCGAATTGCCTGGCGTTTTCTGAATGGCACAATTTAACTCTTGAAGATTCATGTGTATACTTCTGGGAAAACTGTCTACTTTTGGTAAAACTCTTAAAATACACAATGATAGTCCCAGAAATGATTACAGACATGTAAGAAACAGTTTAAATACGGGTAAATAGAGCCGTTCTATCCTGATGGCCTAGTTCAATCACCGAGATTAGAGGTAGAAAACTCTCAAATCAAGAGAGTAATGATAATATTTACAATTCCGGCTACTCTAGATGGTGTTTTTCCAAAGAAAGTGCTTCCAACATGAGGAATTTCTGTTTTTAAAGCTCAGAGTATGTGTATGAGGCTGATCAATGAAGAGAATACTGTTTGTATTTACAATTGAGGCTGAATTGCCTGGCATTTTCTTAATGACAAAGTTTACATCCTGAAGATTCATGTATCTACTTCTGGAAAAATGTCTAATTTTGGTAAAACTCTTAAAATACACTAGGATAGTCCGGGAAGTGACTAGAAACATGTAAGAAACACTTGAAATGCTGTATAATAGAGCCGTGCTATCTTTATGGCCTAGTTCAATGACTGAGATTAGAGGTAAAAAACTCTCAAGTGAGGAGAGTAAGGATGAAGTTTACAATTGCGGCTACTCTAGATGTTGTTTTTCCAAGGAAAGTGCTTTCAAACATTAAGAATTGCTGTTTATAAAGCTCAGAATATGTATGAAGCTGATAAATAAAGAGAATACTGTTTCTGTTTACAGGTGATTCTGATTAGACTGGCGTTTTCTGAATGACTCAATTGAAACCTTGAAGATTGCTGTGTATACTTCTAGAAAAACTGTCTACTTTTGGTAAAAGGCTTAACATACGCAATGATAGTCCCGAGAAATGATTAGAAACTTGTAAGAAACACTTGAAAGGCTGGTACATAGAGCCGTTCTATCTTTATGTTTATGTTCAATCACGGATATTAGAGATAGAATGCTGCATAGTGACGAGAGTACAGATAATGTTTACCATTCTGGCTACTTTAGATGACATATTTCTGAAGAATGTGCTTTCAAACATTAAGAATTGCTGTTTATAAAGCCCAGAATATGTAGGAAGCTGATAAATAAAGAGAATACTGTTTCTATTTACAGGTGATTGTGATTAGACTGGCGTTTTCTGAATGACTCATTTGAAACCTTGAAGATTCCTGTGTATTCTTCTAGGAAAACTGTCTACTTTTGGTTAAACGCTTAACATACACCATGATAGTCCCGAGAAATGATTAGAAACATGTAAGAAATACTTGAAATGCTGGTACATAGAGCCGTTCTATCTTTATGTTTATGTTCAATCACGGATATTAGAGATAGAATGCTGCATAGTGACGAGAGTACAGATAATATTTACCATTCTGGCTACTTTAGATGACATATTTCCGAAGAATGTGCTTTAAAACATTAAGAATTGCTGTTTATAAAGCTCAGAATATCTAGGAAGCTGATAAATAAAGAGAATACTGTTTCTATTTACACATGATTCTGATTAGACTGGCGTTTTCTGAATGACTCATTTGAAACCTGCAGATTCCTCTGTATACTTCTAGGAAAACTGTCTACTTTTGGTAAAACGCTTAACATACACCATGATAGTCAAGAGAAATGACTAGAAACATGTAAGAAACAGTTGAAATGCTGGTACATAGAGCCGTTCTATCTTTATGTTCATGTTCAATCACGGAGATTAGAGATAGAATGCTGCATAGTGATGAGAGTACAGATAATGTTTACCATTCTGGCTACTTTAGATGATGTATTTCCGAAGAAAGTGCTTTCAAACATTAAGAATTTCCGTTTAAAAAGCTGAGAATATGGGTATGAAGCTGAGAAATAAAGAGATTACTTTTTATATTCACAACTGAGGCCGAATTGCCTGGCGTTTTCTGAATGGCACAATTTAACTCTTGAAGATTCATGTGTATACTTCTGGGAAAACTGTCTACTTTTGGTAAAACTCTTAAAATACACAATGATAGTCCCAGAAATGATTAGGGACATGTAAGAAACAGTTTAAATATGGGTAAATAGAGCCGTTCTATCCTGATGGCCTAGTTCAATCACCGAGATTAGAGGTAGAAAACTCTCAAATAAAGAGAGTAATGATAATGTTTACAATTCCGGCTACTCTAGATGGTGTTTTTCCAAAGAAAGTGCTTCCAACATGAGGAATTTCTGTTTTTAAAACTCAGAGTATCTGTATGAGGCTGATCAATGAAGAGAATACTGTTTGTATTTACAATTGAGGCTGAATTGCCTGGCATTTTCTTAATGACAAAGTTTACATCCTGAAGATTCATGTATCTACTTCTGGAAAAATGTCTAATTTTGGTAAAACTCTTAAAACACACTAGGATAGTCCGGGAAGTGACTAGAAACATGTAAGAAACACTTGAAATGATGTATAATAGAGCCGTGCTATCTTTATGGCCTAGTTCAATGACTGAGATTAGAAGTAAAAAACTCTCAAGTGAGGAGAGTAAGGATGAAGTTTACAATTGCGGCTACTCTAGATGTAGTTTTTCCAAGGAAAGTGCTTTCAAACATTAAGAATTGCTGTTTATAAAGCTCAGAATATGTAGGAAGCTGATAAATAAAGAGAATACTGTTTCTATTTACAGGTGATTGTAATTAGACTGGCGTTTTCTGAATGACTCATTTGAAACCTTGAAGATTCCTCTGTATACTTCTAGGAAAACTGTCTACTTTTGGTAAAACGCTTAACATACACCATGATAGTCGCGAGAAATGACTAGAAACATGTAAGAAACAGTTGAAATGCTGGTACATAGAGCCGTTCTATCTTTATGTTCATGTTCAATCACGGAGATTAGAGATAGAATGCTGCATGGTGACGAGAGTACAGATAATGTTTACCATTCTGGCTACTTTAGATGATGTATTTCCGAAGAAAGTGCTTTCAAACATTAAGAATTTCAGTTTAAAAAGCTGAGAATATGGGTATGAAGCTGAGAAATGAAGAGAATACTTTTTATATTCACAACTGAGGCCGAATTGCCTGGCGTTTTCTGAATGGCACAATTTAACTCTTGAAGATTCATGTGTATACTTCTGGGAAAACTGTCTACTTTTGGTAAAACTCTTAAAATACACAATGATAGTCCCAGAAATGATTAGAGACATGTAAGAAACAGTTTAAATACTGGTAAATAGAGCCGTTCTATCCTGATGGCCTAGTTCAATCACCGAGATTAGAGGTAGAAAACTCTCAAATGAAGAGAGTAATGATAATGTTTACAATTCCGGCTACTCTAGATGGTGTTTTTCCAAAGAAAGTGCTTCCAACATGAGGAATTTCTGTTTTTAAAGCTCAGAGTATGTGTATGAGGCTGATCAATGAAGAGAATACTGTTTGTATTTACAATTGAGGCTGAATTGCCTGGCATTTTCTTAATGACAAAGTTTACATCCTGAAGATTCATGTATCTACTTCTGGAAAAATGTCTAATTTTGGTAAAACTCTTAAAATACACTAGGATAGACCGGGAAGTGACTAGAAACATGTAAGAAACACTTGAAATGCTGTATAATAGAGCCGTGCTATCTTTATGTCCTGGTTCAATGACTGAGATTAGAGGTAAAAAACTCTCAAGTGAGGAGAGTAAGGATGAAGTTTACAATTGCGGCTACTCTAGATGTTGTTTTTCCAAGGAAAGTGCTTTCAAACATTAAGAATTGCTGTTTATAAAGCTCAGAATATGTATGAAGCTGATAAATAAAGAGAATACTGTTTCTCTTTACAGGTGATTCTGATTAGACTGGCGTTTTCTGAATGACTCAATTGAAACCTTGAAGATTGCTGTGTATACTTCTAGAAAAACTGTCTACTTTTGGTAAAAGGCTTAACATACGCAATGATAGTCCCGAGAAATGATTAGAATCTTGTAAGAAACACTTGAAAGGCTGGTACATAGAGCCGTTCTATGTTTATGTTTATATTCAATCACGGATATTAGAGATAGAATGCTGCATAGTGACGAGAGTACAGATAATGTTTACCATTCTGGCTACTTTAGATGACATATTTCCGAAGAATGTGCTTTCAAACATTAAGAATTGCTGTTTATAAAGCTCAGAATATGTAGGAAGCTGATAAATAAAGAGAATACTGTTTCTATTTACACATGATTCTGATTAGACTGGCGTTTTCTGAATGACTCAATTGAAACCTTGAAGATTCCTGTGTATACTTCTAGGAAAACTGTCTACTTTTGGTAAAACGCTTAACGTACACCATGATAGTCGCGAGAAATGACTAGAAACATATAAGAAACAGTTGAAATGCTGGTAAATAGAGCCGTTCAATCTTTATGTTCATGTTCAATCACGGAGATTAGAGATAGAATGCTGCATGGTGACGAGAGTACAGATAATGTTTACCATTCTGGCTACTTTAGATGATGTATTTCCGAAGAAAGTGCTTTCAAACATTAAGAATTTCCATTTAAAAAGCTGAGAATATGGGTATGAAGCTGAGAAATGAAGAGAATACTTTTTATATTCACAACTGAGGCCGAATTGCCTGGCGTTTTCTGAATGGCACAATTTAACTCTTGAAGATTCATGTGTATACTTCTGGGAAAACTGTCTACTTTTGGTAAAACTCTTAAAATACACAATGATAGTCCCAGAAATGATTAGAGACATGTAAGAAACAGTTTAAATACGGGTAAATAGAGCCGTTCTATCCTGATGGCCTAGTTCAATCACCGAGATTAGAGGTAGAAAACTCTCAAATGAAGAGAGTAATGATAATGTTTACAATTCCGGCTACTCTAGATGGTGTTTTTCCAAAGAAAGTGCTTCCAACATGAGGAATTTCTGTTTTTAAAGCTCAGAGTATGTGTATGAGGCTGATCAATGAAGAGAATACTGTTTGTATTTACAATTGAGGCTGAATTGCCTGGCATTTTCTTAATGACAAAGTTTACATCCTGAAGATTCATGTATCTACTTCTGGAAAAATGTCTAATTATGGTAAAACTCTTAAAATACACTAGGATAGACCGGGAAGTGACTAGAAACATGTAAGAAACACTTGAAATGCTGTATAATAGAGCCGTGCTATCTTTATGTCCTGGTTCAATGACTGAGATTAGAGGTAAAAAACTCTCAAGGAGGAGAGTAAGGATGAAGTTTACAATTGAGGCTACTCTAGATGTTGTTTTTCCAAGGAAAGTGCTTTCAAACATTAAGAATTGCTGTTTATAAAGCTCAGAATATGTATGAAGCTGATAAATAAAGAGAATACTGTTTCTATTTACAGGTGATTCTGATTAGACTAGCGTTTTCTGAATGACTCAATTGAAACCTTGAAGATTGCTGTGTATACTTCTAGAAAAACTGTCTACTTTTGGTAAAAGGCTTAACATACGCAATGATAGTCCCGAGAAATGATTAGAAACTTGTAAGAAACACTTGAAAGGCTGGTACATAGAGCCGTTCTATCTTTATGTTTATGTTCAATCACGGATATTAGAGATAGAATGCTGCATAGTGACGAGAGTACAGATAATGTTTACCATTCTGGCTACTTTAGATGACATATTTCCGAAGAATGTGCTTTCAAACATTAAGAATTGCTGTTTATAAAGCTCAGAATATGTAGGAAGCTGAAAAATAAAGAGAATACTGTTTCTATTTACAGGTGATTGTGATTAGACTGGCGTTTTCTGAATGACTCAATTGAAACCTTGAAGATTGCTGTGTATACTTCTAGGAAAACTGTCTACTTTTGGTAAAACGCTTAACATACACCATGATAGTCGCGAGAAATGACTAGAAACATGTAAGAAACAGTTGAAATGCTGTTACATAGAGCCGTTCTATCTTTATGTTCATGTTCAATCACGGAGATTAGAGATAGAATGCTGCATGGTGACGAGAGTACAGATAATGTTTACCATTCTGGCTACTTTAGATGATGTATTTCCGAAGAAAGTGCTTTCAAACATTAAGAATTTCCGTTTAAAAAGCTGAGAATATGGGTATGAAGCTGAGAAATGAAGAGAATACTTTTTATATTCACAACTGAGGCCGAATTGCCTGGCGTTTTCTGAATGGCACAATTTAACTCTTGAAGATTCATGTGTATACTTCTGGGAAAACTGTCTACTTTTGGTAAAACTCTTAAAATACACAATGATAGTCCCAGAAATGATTAGAGACATGTAAGAAACAGTTTAAATACGGGTAAATAGAGCCGTTCTATCCTGATGGCCTAGTTCAATCACCGAGATTAGAGGTAGAAAACTGTCAAATGAAGAGAGTAATGATAATATTTACAATTCCGGCTACTCTAGATGGTGTTTTTCCAAAGAAAGTGCTTCCAACATGAGGAATTTCTGTTTTTAAAGCTCAGAGTATGTGTATGCGGCTGATCAATGAAGAGAATACTGTTTGTATTTACAATTGAGGCTGAATTGCCTGGCATTTTCTTAATGACAATGTTTACATCCTGAAGATTCATGTATCTACTTCTGGAAAAATGTCTAATTTTGGTAAAACTCTTAAAATACACTAGGATAGACCGGGAAGTGACTAGAAACATGTAAGAAACACTTGAAATGCTGTATAATAGAGCCGTGCTATCTTTATGTCCTGGTTCAATGACTGAGATTAGAGGTAAAAAACTCTCAAGTGAGGAGAGTAAGGATGAAGTTTACAATTGCGGCTACTCTAGATGTTGTTTTTCCAAGGAAAGTGCTTTCAAACATTAAGAATTGCTGTTTATAAAGCTCAGAATATGTATGAAGCTGATAAATAAAGAGAATACTGTTTCTATTTACAGGTGATTCTGATTAGACTGGCGTTTTCTGAATGACTCAATTGAAACCTTGAAGATTGCTGTGTATACTTCTAGAAAAACTGTCTACTTTTGGTAAAAGGCTTAACATACGCAATGATAGTCCCGAGAAATGATTAGAAACTTGTAAGAAACACTTGAAAGGCTGGTACATAGAGCCGTTCTATCTTTATGTTTATATTCAATCACGGATATTAGAGATAGAATGCTGCATAGTGACGAGAGTACAGATAATGTTTACCATTCTGGCTACTTTAGATGACATATTTCCGAAGAATGTGCTTTCAAACATTAAGAATTGCTGTTTATAAAGCTCAGAATATGTAGGAAGCTGATAAATAAAGAGAATACTGTTTCTATTTACAGGTGATTGTGATTAGACTGGCGTTTTCTGAATGACTCATTTGAAACCTTGAAGATTGCTGTGTATACTTCTAGGAAAACTGTCTACTTTTGGTTAAACGCTTAACATACACCATGATAGTCCCGAGAAATGATTAGAAACATGTAAGAAACACTTGAAATGCTGGTACATAGAGCCGTTCTATCTTTATGTTTATGTTCAATCACGGATATTAGAGATAGAATGCTGCATAGTGACGAGAGTACAGATAATATTTACCATTCTGGCTACTTTAGATGACATATTTCCGAAGAATGTGCTTTCAAACATTAAGAATTGCTGTTTATAAAGCTCAGAATATGTAGGAAGCTGATAAATAAAGAGAATACTGTTTCTATTTACGCATGATTCTGATTAGACTGGCGTTTTCTGAATGACTCAATTGAAACCTTGAAGATTGCTGTGTATACTTCTAGAAAAACTGTCTACTTTTGGTAAAACGCTTAACATACACCATGATAGTCCTGAGAAATGATTAGAAACTTGTAAGAAACACTTGAAAGGCTGGTACATAGAGCCGTTCTATCTTTATGTTCATGTTCAATCATGGAGATTAGAGATAGAATTCTGCATAGTGACGAGAGTACAGATAATGTTTACCATTCTGGCTACTTTAGATGACATATTTCCGAAGAATGTGCTTTCAAACATTAAGAATTGCTGTTTATAAAGCTCAGAATATGTAGGAAGCTGATAAATAAAGAGATTACTGTTTATATTTACAGGTGACTATGATTAGACTGGCGTTTTCTGAATGAAACACTTTAAATCCTGAAGATTCATGTATATACTTCTGGGAAAACTGTCTAATTTTGAAAAACTGTAAAAATACACAATGATAGTCCTGGGAAATGATTAGAAACATGTAGGAAACACTTTGAATGGTGGTACATAGAGCCGTTCTATCTTTATGTTCATGTTCAATCACGGAGATTAGAGGTAGAATGCTGCGAAATGACGAGAGTACAGATAATTTTTACCATTCTGGCTACATTAGATAATGTTTTTCCAAAGAAAGTGCTTTCGAATATTAAGAATTTCCATTTATAAAGCTCAGAATATGTGTGAAGCTGATAAATGAAGAGAATACTGTTTATATTTACAGGTGATTATGATTAGAATGGCGTTTACTGAATGACTCAATTTAAACCTTGAAGATTCCTGTAAATACTTGTAGGAAAACTGTCTACCTTTGTAAAACTCTTCACATACACAATGATAGTCCCGAGAAATGATTAGAAACATGTAAGAAACACTTGAAATGCTGGTACATAGCGCTGTTCCCTGTTTATATTCATGTTCAATCACGGAGATCAGAGATAGAATGCTGCATAATGACGAGAGTACAGATAAGGTTTACCATTCTGGCTACTTTAGATGATGTATTTCCGAAGAATGAGCTTTCAAATATTAAGAATTGCAGTTTATAAAGCTAGAATATGGGTATGAAGCTGATAAATGAAGAGAATACTGTTTATATTTACAACTGAGGCTGAATTGCCTGGCGTTTTCTGAATGGCACAGTTTATATCTAGGAGATTCCTGTGTATACTTTCAGGAAAACTGTCTACTTTTGGTAATACTCTTAAAATACACAATGATAGTCCCCGAAATGATTAGAAACATGTGAGAAACACTTTAAATAGGGGTAAATAGAGCCGTTCTATCCTGATGGCCTAGTTCAATCACCGAGATTAGAGGTAGAAAACTCTAAAAATGAAGAGAGTAATGATAATGTTTACAATTCCCGCTACTCTAGATGGTGTTTTTCCACAGAAAGTGCTTCCAACGTTATGAATTGCTGTTTAGAAGCTCAGAATATGTGTATGAGGATGATAAATGAAGAGAATACTGTTTATATTTACAGGTGATTCTGATTAGACTGGCGTTTTCTGAATGGCTCAATTTAAACCTTTAAGATTCCTGGGTATACTTCTAGCAAAACTGTCTACTTTTCGTAAAACGCTTAACATACACAATGATAGTCCCGAGAAATGATTAGAAACATGTAAGAAACACTTGAAATGCTGGTACATAGAGCTGTTCTATCTTTATGTTCATGTTCAATCGGGGAGATTAGAGGTAGAATGCTGCGAAATGACGAGAGTACAGATAATGTTTACCATTCCGGCTACTTTAGATGATGTTTTTCCAAAGAAAGTGCTTTCAAACATTGAGAATTTCCATTTATAAAGCTCAGAATATGTGTGAAGCTGATAAATGAAGAGAATACTGTTTATATTTACAGTTGACTATGATTAGACTGGCGTTTTCTGAATGAAACACTTTAAATCCTGAAGATTCATGTATATACTTCTAGGAAAACTGTCTAATTTTGAAAAACTGTAAAAATACACAATGATAGTCATGGGAAATGATTAGAAACATGTAGGAAACACTTTGAATGGTGGTACATAGAGCCGATCTATCTTTATGTTCATGTTCAATCACGGAGATTAGAGGTAGAATGCTGCGAAATGACGAGAGTACAGATAATTTCTACCATTCTGGCTACATTAGATAATGTTTTTCCAAAGAAAGTGCTTTCGAATATTAAGAATTTCCATTTATAAAGCTCAGAATATGTGTGAAGCTGATAAATGAAGAGAATACTGTTTATATTTACAGGTGATTATGATTAGACTGGCGTTTACTGAATGACTCAATTTAAACCTTGAAGATTCCTGTAAATACTTGTAGGAAAACTGTCTACCTTTGGTAAAACTCTTCACATACACAATGATAGTCCCGAGAAATGATTAGACACATGTAAGAAACACTTGAAATGCTGGTACATAGCGCTGTTCTCTGTTTATATTCATGTTCAATCACGGAGATCAGAGATAGAATGCTGCATATTGACGAGAGTACAGATAATGTTTACCATTCTGGCTACTTTAGATGATGTATTTCCGAAGAATGAGCTTTCAAATATTAAGAATTGCAGTTTATAAAGCTAGAATATGGGTATGAAGCTGATAAATGAAGAGAATACTGTTTATATTTACAACTGAGGCTGAATTGCCTGGCGTTTTCTGAATGGCACAATTTATATCTAGAGATTCCTGTGTATACTTTCAGGAAAACTGTCTACTTTTGGTAATACTCTTAAAATACACAATGAGAGTCCCCGAAATGATTAGAAACATGTGAGAAACACTTTAAATAGGGGTAAATAGAGCCGTTCTGTCCTGATGGCCTAGTTCAATCACCGAGATTAGAGGTAGAAAACTCTCAAATGAAGAGAGTAATGATAATGTTTCCAATTCCGGCTACTCTAGATGGTGTTTTTCCACAGAAAGTGCTTCCAACGTTATGAATTGCTGTTTACAAGCGCAGAATATGTGTATGAGGATGATAAATGAAGAGAATACTGTTTATATTTACAGGTGATTCTGATTAGACTGGCGTTTTCTGAATGGCTCAATTTAAACCTTTAAGATTCCTGGGTATACTTCTAGGAAAACTGTCTACTTTTCGTAAAACGCTTAACATACACAATGATAGTCCCGAGAAATGATTAGAAACATGTAAGAAACACTTGAAATGCTGGTACATAGAGCTGTTCTATCTTTATGTTCATGTTCAATCGGGGAGATTAGAGGTAGAATGCTGTGAAATGACGAGAGTACAGATAATGTTTACCATTCCGGCTACTTTAGATGATGTTTTTCCAAAGAAAGTGCTTTCAAACATTGAGAATTTCCATTTATAAAGCTCAGAATATGTGTGAAGCTGATAAATAAAGAGAATACTGTTTATATTTACAGGTGACTATGATTAGACTGGCGTTTTCTGAATGAAACACTTTAAATCCTGAAGATTCATGTATATACTTCTGGGAAAACTGTCTAATTTTGAAAAACTGTAAAAATACACAATGATAGTCCTGCGAAATGATTAGAAACATGTAGGAAACACTTTGAATGGTGGTACATAGAGCCGTTCTATCTTTATGTTCATGTTCAATCACGGAGATTAGAGGTAGAATGCTGCGAAATGACGAGAGTACAGATAATTTTTACCATTCTGGCTACATTAGATAATGTTTTTCCAAAGAAAGTGCTTTCAAATATTAAGAATTTCCATTTATAAAGCTCAGAATATGTGTGAAGCTGATAAATGAAGAGAATACTGTTTATATTTACAGGTGATTATGATTAGACTGGCGTTTACTGAATGACTCAATTCAAACCTTGAAGATTCCTGTAAATACTTGTAGGAAAACTGTCTACCTTTGGTGAAACTCTTCACATACACAATGACAGTCCCGAGAAATGATTAGAAACATGTAAGAAACACTTGAAATGCTGGTACATAGCGCTGTTCTCTGTTTATATTCATGTTCAATCACGGAGATTAGAGATAGAATGCTGCATAATGACGAGAGTACAGATAATGTTTACCATTCTGGCTACTTTAGTTGATGTATTTCCGAAGAATGAGCTTTCAAATTTTAAGAATTGCAGTTTATAAAGCTAGAATATGGGTATGAAGCTGATAAATGAAGAGAATACTGTTTATATTTACAACTGAGGCTGAATTGCCTGGCGTTTTCTGAATGGCACAATTTAAATCTTGAAGATTCCTGGGTATACTTCTAGGAAAACTGTCTACTTTTCGTAAAACGCTTAACATACACAATGATAGTCCCGAGAAATGATTAGAAACATGTAAGAAACACTTGAAATGCTGGTACATAGAGCTGTTCTATCTTTATGTTCATGTTCAATCGGGGAGATTAGAGGTAGAATGCTGCGAAATGACGAGAGTACAGATAATGTTTACCATTCCGGCTACTTTAGATGATGTTTTTCCAAAGAAAGTGCTTTCAAACATTGAGAATTTCCATTTATAAAGCTCAGAATATGTGTGAAGCGAATAAATGAAGAGAATACTGTTTATATTTACAGGTGACTATGATTAGACTGGCGTTTTCTGAATGAAACACTTTAAATCCTGAAGATTCATGTATATACTTCTGGGAAAACTGTCTAATTTTGAAAAACTGTAAAAATACACAATGATAGTCCTGGGAAATGATTAGAAACATGTAGGAAACACTTTGAATGGTGGTACATAGAGCCGATCTATCTTTATGTTCATGTTCAATCACGGAGATTAGAGGTAGAATGCTGCGAAATGTCGAGAGTACAGATAATTTTTACCATTCTGGCTACATTAGATAATGTTTTTCCAAAGAAAGTGCTTTCAAATATTAAGAATTTCCATTTATAAAGCTCAGAATATGTGTGAAGCTGATAAATGAAGAGAATACTGTTTATATTTACAGGTGATTATGATTAGACTGGCGTTTACTGAATGACTCAATTTAAACCTTGAAGATTCCTGTAAATACTTGTAGGAAAACTGTCTACCTTTTGTAAAACTCTTCACATACACAATGACAGTCCTGAGAAATGATTAGAAACATGTAAGAAACACTTGAAATGCTGGTACATAGCGCTGTTCTCTGTTTATATTCATGTTCAATCACGGAGATTAGAGATAGAATGCTGCATAATGACGAGAGTACAGATAATGTTTACCATTCTGGCTACTTTAGATGATGTATTTCCGAAGAATGAGCTTTCAAATATTAAGAATTGCAGTTTATAAAGCTAGAATATGGGTATGAAGCTGATAAATGAAGAGAATACTGTTTATATTTACAACTGAGGCTGAATTGCCTGGCGTTTTCTGAATGGCACAGTTTATATCTAGGAGATTCCTGTGTATACTTTCAGGAAAACTGTCTACTTTTGGTAATACTCTTAAAATACACAATGAGAGTCCCCGAAATGATTAGAAACATGTGAGAAACACTTTAAATAGGGGTAAATAGAGCCGTTCTATCCTGATGGCCTAGTTCAATCACCGAGATTAGAGGTAGAAAACACTCAAATGAAGAGAGTAATGATAATGTTTACAATTCCCGCTACTCTAGATGGTGTTTTTCCACAGAAAGTGCTTCCAACGTTATGAATTGCTGTTTAGAAGCTCAGAATATGTGTATGAGGATGATAAATGAAGAGAATACTGTTTATATTTACAGGTGATTCTGATTAGACTGGCGTTTTCTGAATGGCTCAATTTAAACCTTTAAGATTCCTGGGTATACTTCTAGGAAAACTGTCTACTTTTCGTAAAACGCTTAACATACACAATGATAGTCCCGAGAAATGATTAGAAACATGTAAGAAACACTTGAAATGCTGGTACATAGAGCTGTTCTATCTTTATGTTCATGTTCAATCGGGGAGATTAGAGGTAGAATGCTGCGAAATGACGAGAGTACAGATAATGTTTACCATTCTGGCTACTTTAGATGATGTTTTTCCAAAGAAAGTGCTTTCAAACATTGAGAATTTCCATTTATAAAGCTCAGAATATGTGTGAAGCTGATAAATGAAGAGAATACTGTTTATATTTACAGGTGACTATGATTAGACTGGCGTTTTCTGAATGAAACACTTTAAATCCTGAAGATTCATGTATATACTTCTGGGAAAACTGTCTAATTTTGAAAAACTGTAAAAATACACAATGATAGTCCTGGGAAATGATTAGAAACATGTAAGAAACACTTGAAATGCTGGTACATAGAGCCGTTCTATCTTTATGTTCATGTTCAATCACGTAGATTAGAGGTAGAATGCTGCGAAATGACGAGAGTACAGATAATTTTTACCATTCTGGCTACATTAGATAATGTTTTTCCAAAGAAAGTGCTTTCAAATATTAAGAATTTCCATTTATAAAGCTCAGAATATGTGTGAAGCTGATAAATGAAGAGAATACTGTTTATATTTACAGGTGAGTATGATTAGACTGGCGTTTACTGAATGACTCAATTTAAACCTTGAAGATTCCTGTAAATACTTGTAGGAAAACTGTCTACCTTTGGAAAAACTCTTCACATACACAATGACAGTCCCGAGAAATGATTAGAAACATGTAAGAAACACTTGAAATGCTGGTACATAGCGCTGTTCTCTGTTTATATTCATGTTCAATCACGGAGATTAGAGATAGAATGCTGCATAATGACGAGAGTACAGATAATGTTTACCATTCTGGCTACTTTAGATGATGTATTTCCGAAGAATGAGCTTTCAAATATTAAGAATTGCAGTTTATAAAGCTACAATATGGGTATGAAGCTGATAAATGAAGAGAATACTGTTTATATTTACAACTGAGGCTGAATTGCCTGGCGTTTTCTGAATGGCACAGTTTATATCTAGGAGATTCCTGTGTATACTTTCAGGAAAACTGTCTACTTTTGGTAATACTCTTAAAATACACAATGAGAGTCCCCGAAATGATTAGAAACATGTGAGAAACACTTTAAATAGGGGTAAATAGAGCCGTTCTATCCTGATGGCCTAGTTCAATCACCGAGATTAGAGGTAGAAAACTCTCAAATGAAGAGAGTAATGATAATGTTTACAATTCCCGCTACTCTAGATGGTGTTTTTCCACAGAAAGTGCTTCCAACGTTATGAATTGCTGTTTAGAAGCTCAGAATATGTGTATGAGGATGATAAATGAAGAGAATACTGTTTATATTTACAGGTGATTCTGATTAGACTGGCGTTTTCTGAATGGCTCAATTTAAACCTTTAAGATTCCTGGGTATACTTCTAGGAAAACTGTCTACTTTTCGTAAAACGCTTAACATACACAATGATAGTCCCGAGAAATGATTAGAAACATGTAAGAAACACTTGAAATGCTGGTACATAGAGCTGTTCTATCTTTATGTTCATGTTCAATCGGGAAGATTAGAGGTAGAATGCTGCGAAATGACGAGAGTACAGATAATGTTTACCATTCCGGCTATTTAGATGATGTTTTTCCAAAGAAAGTGCTTTCAAACATTGAGAATTTCCATTTATAAAGCTCAGAATATGTGTGAAGCTGATAAATGAAGAGAATACTGTTTATATTTACAGTTGACTATGATTAGACTGGCGTTTTCTGAATGAAACACTTTAAATCCTGAACATTCATGTATATACTTCTGGGAAAACTGTCTAATTTTGAAAAACTGTAAAAATACACAATGATAGTCCTGGGAAATGATTAGAAACATGTAGGAAACACTTTGAATGGTGGTACATAGAGCCGATCTATCTTTATGTTCATGTTCAATCACGGAGATTAGAGGTAGAATGCTGCGAAATGAGGAGAGTACAGATAATTTTTACCATTCTGGCCACATTAGATAATGTTTTTCCAAAGAAAGTGCTTTCAAATATTAAGAATTTCCATTTATAAAGCTCAGAATATGTGTGAAGCTGATAAATGAAGAGAATACTGTTTATATTTACAGTTGACTATGATTAGACTGGCGTTTTCTGAATGAAACACTTTAAATCCTGAAGATTCATGTATATACTTCTGGGAAAACTGTCTAATTTTGAAAAACTGTAAAAATACACAATGATAGTCCTGGGAAATGATTAGAAACATGTAGGAAACACTTTGAATGGTGGTACATAGAGCCGATCTATCTTTATGTTCATGTTCAATCACGTAGATTAGAGGTAGAATGCTGCGAAATGACGAGAGTACAGATAATTTTTAACATTCTGGCTACATTAGATAATGTTTTTCCGAAGAATGATTTTTCAAATATTAAGAATTGCAGTTTATAAAGCTAGAATATGGGTATGAAGCTGATAAATGAAGAGAATACTGTTTATATTTACAACTGAGGCTGAATTGCCTGGAGTTTTCTGAATGGCACAGTTTATATCTAGGAGATTCCTGTGTATACTTTCAGGAAAACTGTCTACTTTTGGTAATACTCTTAAAATACACAATGAGAGTCCCCGAAATGATTAGAAACATGTGAGAAACACTTTAAATAGGGGTAAATAGAGCCGTTCTATCCTGATGGCCTAGTTCAATCACCGAGATTAGAGGTAGAAAACTCTCAAATGAAGAGAGTAATGATAATGTTTACAATTCCCGCTACTCTAGATGGTGTTTTTCCACAGAAAGTGCTTCCAACGTTATGAATTGCTGTTTAGAAGCTCAGAATATGTGTATGAGGATGATAAATGAAGAGAATACTGTTTATATTTACAGGTGATTCTGATTAGACTGGCGTTTTCTGAATGGCTCAATTTAAACCTTTAAGATTCCTGGGTATACTTCTAGGAAAACTGTCTACTTTTCGTAAAACGCTTAACATACACAATGATAGTCCCGAGAAATGATTAGAAACATGTAAGAAACACTTGAAATGCTGGTACATAGAGCCGATCTATCTTTATGTTCATGTTCAATCGGGGAGATTAGAGGTAGAATGCTGCGAAATGACGAGAGTACAGATAATGTTTACCATTCTGGCTACGTTAGATGATGTTTTTCCAAAGAAAGTGCTTTCAAACATTGAGAATTTCCATTTATAAAGCTCAGAATATGTGTGAAGCTGATAAATGAAGAGAATACTGTTTATATTTACAGGTGACTATGATTAGACTGGCATTTTCTGAATGAAACACTTTAAATCCTGAAGATTCATGTATATACTTCTGGGAAAACTGTCTAATTTTGAAAAACTGTAAAAATACACAAAGATAGTCCTGGGAAATGATTAGAAACATGTAGGAAACACTTTGAATGGTGGTACATAGAGCCGATCTATCTTTATGTTCATGTTCAATCACGGAGATTAGAGGTAGAATGCTGCGAAATGACGAGAGTACAGATAATTTTTACAATTCTGGCTTCATTAGATAATGTTTTTCCAAAGAAAGTGCTTTCAAATATTAAGAATTTCCATTTATAAAGCTCAGAATATGTGTGAAGCTGATAAATGAAGAGAATACTGTTTATATTTACAGGTGATTATGATTAGACTGGCGTTTAATGAATGACTCAATTTAAACCTTGAAGATTCCTGTAAATACTTGTAGGAAAACTGTCTAGCTTTGGTAAAACTCTGCACATACACAATGATAGTCCCGAGAAATGATTAGAAACATGTAAGAAACACTTGAAATGCTGGTACATAGCGCTGTTCTCTGTTCAATCACGGAGATTAGAGCTAGAATGCTGCATATTGACGAGAGTACAGATAAGGTTTACCATTCTGGCTACTTTAGATGATGTATTTCCGAAGAATGAGCTTTCAAATATTAAGAATTGCAGTTTATAAAGCTAGAATATGGGTATGAAGCTGATAAATGAAGAGAATACTGTTTATATTTACAACTGAGGCTGAATTGCCTGGCGTTTTCTGAATGGCACAATTTATATCTAGAGATTCCTGTGTATACTTTCAGGAAAACTGTCTACTTTTGGTAATAGTCTTAAAATACACAATGAGAGTCCCCGAAATGATTAGAAACATGTGAGAAACACTTTAAATAGGGGTAAATAGAGCCGTTCTATCCTGATGGCCTAGTTCAATCACCGAGATTAGAGGTAGAAAACTCTCAAATGAAGAGAGTAATGATAATGTTTACAATTCCGGCTACTCTAGATGGTGTTTATCCACAGAAAGTGCTTCCAACGTTATGAATTGCTGTTTAGAAGCTCAGGATATGTGTATGAGGATGATAAATGAAGAGAATACTGTTTATATTTACAGGTGATTCTGATTAGACTGGCGTTTTCTGAATGGCTCAATTTAAACCTTTAAGATTCCTGGGTATACTTCTAGGAAAACTGTCTACTTTTCGTAAAACGCTTAACATACACAATGATAGTCCCGAGAAATGATTAGAAACATGTAAGAAACACTTGAAATGCTGGTACATAGAGCTGTTCTATCTTTATGTTCATGTTCAATCAGGGAGATTAGAGGTAGAATGCTGCGAAATGACGAGAGTACAGATAATGTTTACCATTCTGGCTACTTTAGATGATGTTTTTCCAAAGAAAGTGCTTTCAAACATTGAGAATTTCCATTTATAAAGCTCAGAATATGTGTGAAGCTGATAAATGAAGAGAATACTGTTTATATTTACAGGTGACTATGATTAGACTGGCGTTTTCTGAATGAAACACTTTAAATCCTGAAGATTCATGTATATACTTCTGGGAAAACTGTCTAATTTTGAAAAACTGTAAAAATACACAAAGATAGTCCTGGGAAATGATTAGAAACATGTAGGAAACACTTTGAATGGTGGTACATAGAGCCGATCTATCTTTATGTTCATGTTCAATCACGGAGATTAGAGGTAGAATGCTGCGAAATGACGAGAGTACAGATAATTTTTACAATTCTGGCTTCATTAGATAATGTTTTTCCAAAGAAAGTGCTTTCAAATATTAAGAATTTCCATTTATAAAGCTCAGAATATGTGTGAAGCTGATAAATGAAGAGAATACTGTTTATATTTACAGGTGATTATGATTAGACTGGCGTTTAATGAATGACTCAATTTAAACCTTGAAGATTCCTGTAAATACTTGTAGGAAAACTGTCTAGCTTTGGTAAAACTCTGCACATACACAATGATAGTCCCGAGAAATGATTAGAAACATGTAAGAAACACTTGAAATGCTGGTACATAGCGCTGTTCTCTGTTCAATCACGGAGATTAGAGCTAGAATGCTGCATATTGACGAGAGTACAGATAAGGTTTACCATTCTGGCTACTTTAGATGATGTATTTCCGAAGAATGAGCTTTCAAATATTAAGAATTGCAGTTTATAAAGCTAGAATATGGGTATGAAGCTGATAAATGAAGAGAATACTGTTTATATTTACAACTGAGGCTGAATTGCCTGGCGTTTTCTGAATGGCACAATTTATATCTAGAGATTCCTGTGTATACTTTCAGGAAAACTGTCTACTTTTGGTAATAGTCTTAAAATACACAATGAGAGTCCCCGAAATGATTAGAAACATGTGAGAAACACTTTAAATAGGGGTAAATAGAGCCGTTCTATCCTGATGGCCTAGATCAATCACCGAGATTAGAGGTAGAAAACTCTCAAATGAAGAGAGTAATGATAATGTTTACAATTCCGGCTACTCTAGATGGTGTTTATCCACAGAAAGTGCTTCCAACGTTATGAATTGCTGTTTAGAAGCTCAGGATATGTGTATGAGGATGATAAATGAAGAGAATACTGTTTATATTTACAGGTGATTCTGATTAGACTGGCGTTTTCTGAATGGCTCAATTTAAACCTTTAAGATTCCTGGGTATACTTCTAGGAAAACTGTCTACTTTTCGTAAAACGCTTAACATACACAATGATAGTCCCGAGAAATGATTAGAAACATGTAAGAAACACTTGAAATGCTGGTACATAGAGCTGTTCTATCTTTATGTTCATGTTCAATCGGGGAGATTAGAGGTAGAATGCTGCGAAATGACGAGAGTACAGATAATGTTTACCATTCTGGCTACTTTAGATGATGTTTTTCCAAAGAAAGTGCTTTCAAACATTGAGAATTTCCATTTATAAAGCTCAGAATATGAGTGAAGCTGATAAATGAAGAGAATACTGTTTATATTTACAGGTGACTATGATTAGACTGGCGTTTTCTGAATGAAACACTTTAAATCCTGAAGATTCATGTATATACTTCTGGGAAAACTGTCTAATTTTGAAAAACTGTAAAAATACACAATGATAGTCATGGGAAATGATTAGAAACATGTAGGAAACACTTTGAATGGTGGTACATAGAGCCGTTCTATCTTTATGTTCATGTTCAATCACGTAGATTAGAGGTAGAATGCTGCGAAATGACGAGAGTACAGATAATTTTTACCATTCTGGCTACATTAGATAATGTTTTTCCAAAGAAAGTGCTTTCAAATATTAAGAATTTCCATTTATAAAGCTCAGAATATGTGTGAAGCTGATAAATGAAGAGAATACTGTTTATATTTACAGGTGAGTATGATTAGACCGGCGTTTACTGAATGACTCAATTTAAACCTTGAAGATTCCTGTAAATACTTGTAGGAAAACTGTCTACCTTTGGTAAAACTCTTCACATACACAATGACAGTCCCGAGAAATGATTAGAAACTTGTAAGAAACACTTGAAATGCTGGTACATAGCGCTGTTCTCTGTTTATATTCATGTTCAATCACGGAGATTAGAGATAGAATGCTGCATAATGACGAGAGTACAGATAATGTTTACCATTCTGGCTACTTTAGATGATGTATTTCCGAAGAATGAGCTTTCAAATATTAAGAATTGCAGTTTATAAAGCTAGAATATGGGTATGAAGCTGATAAATGAAGAGAATACTGTTTATATTTACAACTGAGGCTGAATTGCCTGGCGTTTTCTGAATGGCACAGTTTATATCTAGGAGATTCCAGTGTATACTTTCAGGAAAACTGTCTACTTTTGGTAATACTCTTAAAATACACAATGAGAGTCCCCGAAATGATTAGAAACATGTGAGAAACACTTTAAATAGGGGTAAATAGAGCCGTTCTATCCTGATGGCCTAGTTCAATCACCGAGATTAGAGGTAGAAAACTCTCAAATGAAGAGAGTAATGATAATGTTTAAAATTCCCGCTACTCTAGATGGTGTTTTTCCACAGAAAGTGCTTCCAACGTTTTGAATTGCTGTTTAGAAGCTCAGAATATGTGTATGAGGATGATAAATGAAGAGAATACTGTTTATATTTACAGGTGATTCTGATTAGACTGGCGTTTTCTGAATGGCTCAATTTAAACCTTTAAGATTCCTGGGTATACTTCTAGGAAAACTGTCTACTTTTCGTAAAACGCTTAACATACACAATGATAGTCCCGAGAAATGATTAGAAACATGTAAGAAACACTTGAAATGCTGGTACATAGAGCTGTTCTATCTTTATGTTCATGTTCAGTCGGGGAGATTAGAGGTAGAATGCTGCGAAATGACGAGAGTACAGATAATGTTTACCATTCTGGCTACTTTAGATGATGTTTTTCCAAAGAAAGTGCTTTCAAACATTGAGAATTTCCATTTATAAAGCTCAGAATATGTGTGAAGCTGATAAATGAAGAGAATACTGTTTATATTTACAGGTGACTATGATTAGACTGGCGTTTTCTGAATGAAACACTTTAAATCCTGAAGATTCATGTATATACTTCTGGGAAAACTGTCTAATTTTGAAAAACTGTAAAAATACACAATGATAGTCTTAGGAAATGATTAGAAACATGTAGGAAACACTTTGAATGGTGGTACATAGAGCCGATCTATCTTTATGTTCATGTTCAATCACGGAGATTAGAGGTAGAATGCTGCGAAATGACGAGAGTACAGATAATTTTTACCATTCTGGCTACATTAGATAATGTTTTTCCAAAGAAAGTGCTTTCAAATATTAAGAATTTCCATTTATAAAGCTCAGAATATGTGTGAAGCTGATAAATGAAGAGAATACTGTTTATATTTACAGGTGAGTATGATTAGACTGGCGTTTAATGAATGACTCAATTTAAACCTTGAAGATTCCTGTAAATACTTGTAGGAAAACTGTCTACCTTTGGTAAAACTCTGCACATACACAATGATAGTCCCGAGAAATGATTAGAAACATGTAAGAAACACTTGAAATGCTGGTACATAGCGCTGTTCTCTGTTCAATCACGGAGATTAGAGATAGAATGCTGCATAATGACGAGAGTACAGATAAGGTTTACCATTCTGGCTACTTTAGATGATGTATTTCCGAAGAATGAGCTTTCAAATATTAAGAATTGCAGTTTATAAAGCTAGAATATGGGTATGAAGCTGATAAATGAAGAGAATACTGTTTATATTTACAACTGAGGCTGAATTGCCTGGCGTTTTCTGAATGGCACAATTTATATCTAGAGATTCCTGTGTATACTTTCAGGAAAACTGTCTACTTTTGGTAATACTCTTAAAATACACAATGAGAGTCCCCGAAATGATTAGAAACATGTGAGAAACACTTTAAATAGGGGTAAATAGAGCCGTTCTATCCTGATGGCCTAGTTCAATCACCGAGATTAGAGGTAGAAAACTCTCAAATGAAGAGAGTAATGATAATGTTTACAATTCCGGCTACTCTAGATGGTGTTTATCCACAGAAAGTGCTTCCAACGTTATGAATTGCTGTTTAGAAGCTCAGAATATGTGTATGAGAATGATAAATGAAGAGAATACTGTTTATATTTACAGGTGATTCTGATTAGACTGGCGTTTTCTGAATGGCTCAATTTAAACCTTTAAGATTCCTGGGTATACTTCTAGGAAAACTGTCTACTTTTCGTAAAACGCTTAACATACACAATGATAGTCCCGAGAAATGATTAGAAACATGTAAGAAACACTTGAAATGCTGGTACATAGAGCTGTTCTATCTTTATGTTTATGTTCAATCGGGGAGATTAGAGGTAGAATGCTGCGAAATGACGAGAGTACAGATAATGTTTACCATTCTGGCTACTTTAGATGATGTTTTTCCAAAGAAAGTGCTTTCAAACATTGAGAATTTCCATTTATAAAGCTCAGAATATGTGTGAAGCTGATAAATGAAGAGAATACTGTTTATATTTACAGGTGACTATGATTAGACTGGCGTTTTCTGAATGAAACACTTTAAATCCTGAAGATTCATGTATATACTTCTGGGAAAACTGTCTAATTTTGAAAAACTGTAAAAATACACAAAGATAGTCCTGGGAAATGATTAGAAACATGTAGGAAACACTTTGAATGGTGGTACATAGAGCCGATCTATCTTTATGTTCATGTTCAATCACGGAGATTAGAGGTAGAATGCTGCGAAATGACGAGAGTACAGATAATTTTTACCATTCTGGCTACATTAATGTTTTTCCAAAGAAAGTGCTTTCAAATATTAAGAATTTCCATTTATAAAGCTCAGAATATGTGTGAAGCTGATAATTGAAGAGAATACTGTTTATATTTACAGGTGATTATGATTAGACTGGCGTTTAATGAATGACTCAATTTAAACCTTGAAGATTCCTGTAAATACTTGTAGGAAAACTGTCTAGCTTTGGTAAAACTCTGCACATACACAATGATAGTCCCGAGAAATGATTAGAAACATGTAAGAAACACTTGAAATGCTGGTACATAGCGCTGTTCTCTGTTCAATCACGGAGATTAGAGCTAGAATGCTGCATATTGACGAGAGTACAGATAAGGTTTACCATTCTGGCTACTTTAGATGATGTATTTCGGAAGAATGAGCTTTCAAATATTAAGAATTGCAGTTTATAAAGCTAGAATATGGGTATGAAGCTGATAAATGAAGAGAATACTGTTTATATTTACAACTGAGGCTGAATTGCCTGGCGTTTTCTGAATGGCACAATTTATATCTAGAGGTTCCTGTGTATACTTTCAGGAAAACTGTCTACTTTTGGTAATAGTCTTAAAATACACAATGAGAGTCCCCGAAATGATTAGAAACATGTGAGAAACACTTTAAATAGGGGTAAATAGAGCCGTTCTATCCTGATGGCCTAGTTCAATCACCGAGATTAGAGGTAGAAAACTCTCAAATGAAGAGAGTAATGATAATGTTTACAATTCCGGCTACTCTAGATGGTGTTTATCCACAGAAAGTGCTTCCAACGTTATGAATTGCTGTTTAGAAGCTCAGGATATGTGTATGAGGATGATAAATGAAGAGAATACTGTTTATATTTACAGGTGATTCTGATTAGACTGGCGTTTTCTGAATGGCTCAATTTAAACCTTTAAGATTCCTGGGTATACTTCTAGGAAAACTGTCTACTTTTCGTAAAACGCTTAACATACACAATGATAGTCCCGAGAAATGATTAGAAACATGTAAGAAACACTTGAAATGCTGGTACATAGAGCTGTTCTATCTTTATGTTCATGTTTAATCGGGGAGATTAGAGGTAGAATGCTGCGAAATGACGAGAGTACAGATAATGTTTACCATTCTGGCTACTTTAGATGATGTTTTTCCAAAGAAAGTGCTTTCAAACATTGAGAATTTCCATTTATACAGCTCAGAATATGTGTGAAGCTGATAAATGAAGAGAATACTGTTTATATTTACAGGTGACTATGATTAGACTGGCGTTTTCTGAATGAAACACTTTAAATCCTGAAGATTCATGTATATACTTCTGGGAAAACTGTCTAATTTTGAAAAACTGTAAAAATACACAATGATAGTCATGGGAAATGATTAGAAACATGTAGGAAACACTTTGAATGGTGGTACATAGAGCCGTTCTATCTTTATGTTCATGTTCAATCACGGAGATTGGAGGTAGAATGCTGCGAAATGACGAGAGTACAGATAATTTTTACCATTCTGGCTACATTAGATAATGTTTTTCCAAAGAAAGTGCTTTCAAATATTAAGAATTTCCATTTATAAAGCTCAGAATATGTGTGAAGCTGATAAATGAAGAGAATACTGTTTATATTTACAGGTGATTATGATTAGACTGGCGTTTTCTGAATGACTCAATTTAAACCTTGAAGATTCCTGTAAATACTTGTAGGAAAACTGTCTACCTTTGGTAAAACTCTTCACATACACAATGACAGTCCGAGAAATGATTAGAAACATGTAAGAAACACTTGAAATGCTGGTACATAGCGCTGTTCTCTGTTGATATTCATGTTCAATCACGGAGATTAGAGATAGAATGCTGCATAATGACGAGAGTACAGATAATGTTTACCATTCTGGCTACTTTAGATGATGTATTTCCGAAGAATGAGCTTTCAAATATTAAGAATTGCAGTTTATAAAGCTAGAATATGGGTATGAAGCTGATAAATGAAGAGAATACTGTTTATATTTACAACTGAGGCTGAATTGCCTGGCGTTTTCTGAATGGCACAGTTTATATCTAGGAGATTCCTGTGTATACTTTCAGGAAAACTGTCTACTTTTGGTAATACTCTTAAAATACACAATGAGAGTCCCCGAAATGATTAGAAACACTTTAAATAGGGGTAAATAGAGCCGTTCTATCCTGATGGCCTAGTTCAATCACCGAGATTAGAGGTAGAAAACTCTCAAATGAAGAGAGTAATGATAATGTTTACAATTCCGGCTACTCTAGATGGTCTTTTTCCACAGAAAGTGCTTCCAACGTTATGAATTGCTGTTTAGAAGCTCAGAATATGTGTATGAGGATGATAAATGAAGAGAATACTGTTTATATTTACAGGTGATTCTGATTAGACTGGCGTTTTCTGAATGGCTCAATTTAACCTTTAAGATTCCTGGGTATACTTCTAGGAAAACTGTCTACTTTTCGTAAAACGCTTAACATGCACAATGATAGTCCCGAGAAATGATTAGAAACATGTAAGAAACACTTGAAATGCTGGTACATAGAGCTGTTCTATCTTTATGTTCATGTTCAATCGGGGAGATTAGAGGTAGAATGCTGCGAAATGACGAGAGTACAGATAATGTTTACCATTCTGGCTACTTTAGATGATGTTTTTCCAAAGAAAGTGCTTTCAAACATTGAGAATTTCCATTTACAAAGCTCAGAATATGTGTGAAGCTGATAAATGAAGAGAATACTGTTTATATTTACAGGTGACTATGATTAGACTGGCGTTTTCTGAATGAAACACTTTAAATCCTGAAGATTCATGTATATACTTCTGGGAAAACTGTCTAATTTTGAAAAACTGTAAAAATACACAATGATAATCCTGGGAAATGATTAGAAACATGTAGGAAACACTTTGAATGGTGGTACATAGAGCCGTTCTATCTTTATGTTCATGTTCAATCACGGAGATTAGAGGTAGAATGCTGCGAAATGACGAGAGTACAGATAATTTTTACCATTCTGGCTACATTAGATAATGGTTTTCCAAAGAAAGTGCTTTCAAATATTAAGAATTTCCATTTATAAAGCTCAGAATATGTGTGAAGCTGATAAATGAAGAGAATACTGTTTCTATTTACAGGTGATTATGATTAGACTGGCGTTTACTGAATGACTCAATTTAAACCTTGAAGATTCCTGTAAATACTTGTAGGAAAACTGTCTACCTTTGGTAAAACTCTTCACATACACAATGACAGTCCCGAGAAATGATTAGAAACATGTAAGAAACACTTGAAATGCTGGTACATAGCGCTGTTCTCTGTTTATATTCATGTTCAATCACGGAGATTAGAGATAGAATGCTGCATAATGACGAGAGTACAGATAATGTTTACCATTCTGGCTACTTTAGATGATGTATTTCCGAAGAATGAGCTTTCAAATATTAAGAATTGCAGTATATAAAGCTAGAATATGGGTATGAAGCTGATAAATGAAGAGAATACTGTTTATATTTACAACTGAGGCTGAAATGCCTGGCGTTTTCTGAATGGCACAGTTTATATCTAGGAGATTCCTGTGTATACTTTCAGGAAAACTGTCTACTTTTGGTAATACTCTTAAAATACACAATGAGAGTCCCCGAAATGATTAGAAACATGTGAGAAACACTTTAAATAGGGGTAAATAGAGCCGTTCTATCCTGATGGCCTAGTTCAATCACCGAGATTAGAGGTAGAAAACTCTCAAATGAAGAGAGTAATGATAATGTTTACAATTCCCGCTACTCTAGATGGTGTTTTTCCACAGAAAGTGCTTCCAACGTTATGAATTGCTGTTTAGAAGCTCAGAATATGTGTATGAGGATGATAAATGAAGAGAATACTGTTTATATTTACAGGTGATTCTGATTAGACTGGCGTTTTCTGAATGGCTCAATTTAAACCTTTAAGATTCCTGGGTATACT
The DNA here is from genome assembly GCF_028538775.1 of Myotis yumanensis. Classification (NCBI taxonomy): domain Eukaryota; kingdom Metazoa; phylum Chordata; class Mammalia; order Chiroptera; family Vespertilionidae; genus Myotis; species Myotis yumanensis. The sequence goes on from NW_027223819.1 coordinate 115,795, forward strand.
TCTAGGAAAACTGTCTACTTTTCGTAAAACGCTTAACATACACAATGATAGTCCCGAGAAATGATTAGAAACATGTAAGAAACACTTGAAATGCTGGTACATAGAGCTGTTCTATCTTTATGTTCATGTTCAATCGGGGAGATTAGAGGTAGAATGCTGCGAAATGACGAGAGTACAGATAATGTTTACCATTCTGGCTACTTTAGATGATGTTTTTCCAAAGAAAGTGCTTTCAAACATTGAGAATTTCCATTTATAAAGCTCAGAATATGTGTGAAGCTGATAAATGAAGAGAATACTGTTTATATTTACAGGTGACTATGATTAGACTGGCGTTTTCTGAATGAAACACTTTAAATCCTGAAGATTCATGTATATACTTCTGGGAAAACTGTCAAATTTTGAAAATCTGTAAAAATACACAATGATAGTCCTGGGAAATGATTAGAAACATGTAGGAAACACTTTGAATGGTGGTACATAGAGCCGATCTATCTTTATGTTCATGTTCAATCACGGAGATTAGAGGTAGAATGCTGCGAAATGACGAGAGTACAGATAATTTTTACCATTCTGGCTACATTAGATAATGTTTTTCCAAAGAAAGTGCTTTCAAATATTAAGAATTTCCATTTATAAAGCTCAGAATATGTGTGAAGCTGATAAATGAAGAGAATACTGTTTATATTTACAGGTGATTATGATTAGACTGGCGTTTACTGAATGACTCAATTTAAACCTTGAAGATTCCTGTAAATACTTGTAGGAAAACTGTCTACCTTTGGTAAAACTCTTCACATACACAATGACAGTCCCGAGAAATGATTAGAAACATGTAAGAAACACTTGAAATGCTGGTACATAGCGCTGTTCTCTGTTTATATTCATGTTCAATCACGGAGATTAGAGATAGAATGCTGCATAATGACGAGAGTACAGATAATGTTTACCATTCTGGCTACTTTAGATGATGTATTTCCGAAGAATGAGCTTTCAAATATTAAGAATTGCAGTTTATAAAGCTAGAATATGGGTATGAAGCTGATAAATGAAGAGAATACTGTTTATATTTACAACTGAGGCTGAATTGCCTGTCGTTTTCTGAATGGCACAGTTTATATCTAGGAGATTCCTGTGTATACTTTCAGGAAAACTGTCTACTTTTGGTAATACTCTTAAAATACACAATGATAGTCCCCGAAATGATTAGAAACATGTGAGAAACACTTTAAATAGGGGTAAATAGAGCCGTTCTATCCTGATGGCCTAGTTCAATCACCGAGATTAGAGGTAGAAAACTCTCAAATGAAGAGAGTAATGATAATGTTTACAATTCCCGCTACTCTAGATGGTGTTTTTCCACAGAAAGTGCTTCCAACGTTATGAATTGCTGTTTAGAAGCTCAGACTATGTATATGAGGATGATAAATGAAGAGAATACTGTTTATATTTACAGGTGATTCTGATTAGACTGGCGTTTTCTGAATGGCTCAATTTAAACCTTTAAGATTCCTGGGTATACTTCTAGGAAAACTGTCTACTTTTCGTAAAACGCTTAACATACACAATGATAGTCCCGAGAAATGATTAGAAACATGTAAGAAACACTTGAAATGCTGGTACATAGCGCTGTTCTCTGTTTATATTCATGTTCAATCACGGAGATTAGAGATAGAATGCTGCATAATGACGAGAGTACAGATAATGTTTACCATTCTGGCTACTTTAGATGATGTATTTCCGAAGAATGAGCTTTCAAATATTAAGAATTGCAGTTTATAAAGCTAGAATATGGGTATGAAGCTGATAAATGAAGAGAATACTGTTTATATTTACAACTGAGGCTGAATTGCCTGGCGTTTTCTGAATGGCACAGTTTATATCTAGGAGATTCCTGTGTATACTTTCAGGAAAACTGTCTACTTTTGGTAATACTCTTAAAATACACAATGATAGTCCCCGAAATGATTAGAAACATGTGAGAAACACTTTAAATAGGGGTAAATAGAGCCGTTCTATCCTGATGGCCTAGTTCAATCACCGAGATTAGAGGTAGAAAACTCTCAAATGAAGAGAGTAATGATAATGTTTACAATTCCAGCTACTCTAGAGGGTGTTTATCCACAGAAAGTGCTTCCAACGTTATGAATTGCTGTTTAGAAGCTAAGACTATGTGTATGAGGATGATAAATGAAGAGAATACTGTTTATATTTACAGGTGATTCTGATTAGACTGGCGTTTTCTGAATGGCTCAATTTAAACCTTTAAGATTCCTGGGTATACTTCTAGGAAAACTGTCTACTTTTCGTAAAACGCTTAACATACACAATGATAGTCCCGAGAAATGATTAGAAACATGTAAGAAACACTTGAAATGCTGGTACATAGAGCTGTTCTATCTTTATGTTCATGTTCAATCGGGGAGATTAGAGGTAGGATGCTGCGAAATGACGAGAGTACAGATAATGTTTACCATTCCGGCTACTTTAGATGATGTTTTTCCAAAGAAAGTGCTTTCAAACATTGAGAATTTCCATTTATAAAGCTCAGAATATGTGTGAAGCTGATAAATGAAGAGAATACTGTTTATATTTACAGGTGACTATGATTAGACTGGCGTTTTCTGAATGAAACACTTTAAATCCTGAAGATTCATGTATATACTTCTGGGAAAACTGTCTAATTTTGAAAAACTGTAAAAATACACAATGATAGTCCTGGGAAATGATTAGAAACATGTAGGAAACACTTTGAATGGTGGTACATAGAGCCGATCTATCTTTATGTTCATGTTCAATCACGGAGATTAGAGGTAGAATGCTGCGAAATGACGAGAGTACAGATAATTTTTACCATTCTGGCTACATTAGATAATGTTTTTCCAAAGAAAGTGCTTTCAAATATTAAGAATTTCCATTTATAAAGCTCAGAATATGTGTGAAGCTGATAAATGAAGAGAATACTGTTTATATTTACAGGTGATTATGATTAGACTGGCGTTTACTGAATGACTCAATTTAAACCTTGAAGATTCCTGTAAATACTTGTAGGAAAACTGTCTACCTTTGGTAAAACTCTTCACATACACAATGACAGTCCCGAGAAATGATTAGAAACATGTAAGAAACACTTGAAATGCTGGTACATAGCGCTGTTCTCTGTTTATATTCATGTTCAATCACGGAGATTAGAGATAGAATGCTGCATAATGACGAGAGTACAGATAATGTTTACCATTCTGGCTACTTTAGATGATGTATTTCCGAAGAATGAGCTTTCAAATATTAAGAATTGCAGTTTATAAAGCTAGAATATGGGTATGAAGCTGATAAATGAAGAGAATACTGTTTATATTTACAACTGAGGCTGAATTGCCTGGCGTTTTCTGAATGGCACAGTTTATATCTAGGAGATTCCTGTGTATACTTTCAGGAAAACTGTCTACTTTTGGTAATACTCTTAAAATACACAATGATAGTCCCCGAAATGATTAGAAACATGTGAGAAACACTTTAAATAGGGGTAAATAGAGCCGTTCTATCCTGATGGCCTAGTTCAGTCACCGAGATTAGAGGTAGAAAACTCTCAAATGAAGAGAGTAATGATAATGTTTACAATTCCAGCTACTCTAGAGGGTGTTTATCCACAGAAAGTGCTTCCAACGTTATGAATTGCTGTTTAGAAGCTCAGACTATGTGTATGAGGATGATAAATGAAGAGAATACTGTTTATATTTACAGGTGATTCTGATTAGACTGGCGTTTTCTGAATGGCTCAATTTAAACCTTTAAGATTCCTGGGTATACTTCTAGGAAAACTGTCTACTTTTCGTAAAACGCTTAACATACACAATGATAGTCCCGAGAAATGATTAGAAACATGTAAGAAACACTTGAAATGCTGGTACATAGAGCTGTTCTATCTTTATGTTCATGTTCAATCGGGGAGATCAGAGGTAGGATGCTGCGAAATGACGAGAGTACAGATAATGTTTACCATTCCGGCTACTTTAGATGATGTTTTTCCAAAGAAAGTGCTTTCAAACATTGAGAATTTCCATTTATAAAGCTCAGAATATGTGTGAAGCTGATAAATGAAGAGAATACTGTTTATATTTACAGTTGACTATGATTAGACTGGCGTTTTCTGAATGAAACACTTTAAATCCTGAAGATTCATGTATATACTTCTGGGAAAACTGTCTAATTTTGAAAAACTGTAAAAATACACAATGATAGTCATGGGAAATGATTAGAAACATGTAGGAAACACTTTGAATGGTGGTACATAGAGCCGATCTATCTTTATGTTCATGTTCAATCACGGAGATTAGAGGTAGAATGCTGCAAAATGACGAGAGTACAGATAATTTTTACCATTCTGGCTACATTAGATAATGTTTTTCCAAAGAAAGTGCTTTCAAATATTAAGAATTTCCATTTATAAAGCTCAGAATATGTGTGAAGCTGATAAATGAAGAGAATACTGTTTATATTTACAGGTGATTATGATTAGACTGGCGTTTACTGAATGACTCAATTTAAACCTTGAAGATTCCTGTAAATACTTGTAGGAAAACTGTCTACCTTTGGTAAAACTCTTCACATACACAATGATAGTCCCGAGAAATGATTAGAAACATGTAAGAAACACTTGAAATGCTGGTACATAGCGCTGTTCTCTGTTTATATTCATGTTCAATCACGGAGATTAGAGATAGAATGCTGCATAATGACGAGAGTACAGATAATGTTTACCATTCTGGCTACTTTAGATGATGTATTTCCGAAGAATGAGCTTTCAAATATTAAGAATTGCAGTTTATAAAGCTAGAATATGGGTATGAAGCTGATAAATGAAGAGAATACTGTTTATATTTACAACTGAGGCTGAATTGCCTGGCGTTTTCTGAATGGCACAGTTTATATCTAGGAGATTCCTGTGTATACTTTCAGGAAAACTGTCTACTTTTGGTAATACTCTTAAAATACACAATGATAGTCCCCGAAATGATTAGAAACATGTGAGAAACACTTTAAATAGGGGTAAATAGAGCCGTTCTATCCTGATGGCCTAGTTCAATCACCGAGATTAGAGGTAGAAAACTCTCAAATGAAGAGAGTAATGATAATGTTTACAATTCCAGCTACTCTAGAGGGTGTTTATCCACAGAAAGTGCTTCCAACGTTATGAATTGCTGTTTAGAAGCTAAGACTATGTGTATGAGGATGATAAATGAAGAGAATACTGTTTATATTTACAGGTGATTCTGATTAGACTGGCGTTTTCTGAATGGCTCAATTTAAACCTTTAAGATTCCTGGGTATACTTCTAGGAAAACTGTCTACTTTTCGTAAAACGCTTAACATACACAATGATAGTCCCGAGAAATGATTAGAAACATGTAAGAAACACTTGAAATGCTGGTACATAGAGCTGTTCTATCTTTATGTTCATGTTCAATCGGGGAGATTAGAGGTAGGATGCTGCGAAATGACGAGAGTACAGATAATGTTTACCATTCCGGCTACTTTAGATGATGTTTTTCCAAAGAAAGTGCTTTCAAACATTGAGAATTTCCATTTATAAAGCTCAGAATATGTGTGAAGCTGATAAATGAAGAGAATACTGTTTATATTTACAGTTGACTATGATTAGACTGGCGTTTTCTGAATGAAACACTTTAAATCCTGAAGATTCATGTATATACTTCTGGGAAAACTGTCTAATTTTGAAAAACTGTAAAAATACACAATGATAGTCCTGGGAAATGATTAGAAACATGTAGGAAACACTTTGAATGGTGGTACATAGAGCCGATCTATCTTTATGTTCATGTTCAATCACGGAGATTAGAGGTAGAATGCTGCGAAATGACGAGAGTACAGATAATTTTTACCATTCTGGCTACATTAGATAATGTTTTTCCAAAGAAAGTGCTTTCAAATATTAAGAATTTCCATTTATAAAGCTCAGAATATGTGTGAAGCTGATAAATGAAGAGAATACTGTTTATATTTACAGGTGATTATGATTAGACTGGCGTTTACTGAATGACTCAATTTAAACCTTGAAGATTCCTGTAAATACTTGTAGGAAAACTGTCTACCTTTGGTAAAACTCTTCACATACACAATGATAGTCCCGAGAAATGATTAGAAACATGTAAGAAACACTTGAAATGCTGGTACATAGCGCTGTTCTCTGTTTATATTCATGTTCAATCACGGAGATTAGAGATAGAATGCTGCATAATGACGAGAGTACAGATAATGTTTACCATTCTGGCTACTTTAGATGATGTATTTCCGAAGAATGAGCTTTCAAATATTAAGAATTGCAGTTTATAAAGCTAGAATATGGGTATGAAGCTGATAAATGAAGAGAATACTGTTTATATTTACAACTGAGGCTGAATTGCCTGGCGTTTTCTGAATGGCACAGTTTATATCTAGGAGATTCCTGTGTATACTTTCAGGAAAACTGTCTACTTTTGGTAATACTCTTAAAATACACAATGATAGTCCCCGAAATGATTAGAAACATGTGAGAAACACTTTAAATAGGGGTAAATAGAGCCGTTCTATCCTGATGGCCTAGTTCAATCACCGAGATTAGAGGTAGAAAACTCTCAAATGAAGAGAGTAATGATAATGTTTACAATTCCAGCTACTCTAGAGGGTGTTTATCCACAGAAAGTGCTTCCAACGTTATGAATTGCTGTTTAGAAGCTAAGACTATGTGTATGAGGATGATAAATGAAGAGAATACTGTTTATATTTACAGGTGATTCTGATTAGACTGGCGTTTTCTGAATGGCTCAATTTAAACCTTTAAGATTCCTGGGTATACTTCTAGGAAAACTGTCTACTTTTCGTAAAACGCTTAACATACACAATGATAGTCCCGAGAAATGATTAGAAACATGTAAGAAACACTTGAAATGCTGGTACATAGAGCTGTTCTATCTTTATGTTCATGTTCAATCGGGGAGATTAGAGGTAGGATGCTGCGAAATGACGAGAGTACAGATAATGTTTACCATTCCGGCTACTTTAGATGATGTTTTTCCAAAGAAAGTGCTTTCAAACATTGAGAATTTCCATTTATAAAGCTCAGAATATGTGTGAAGCTGATAAATGAAGAGAATACTGTTTATATTTACAGTTGACTATGATTAGACTGGCGTTTTCTGAATGAAACACTTTAAATCCTGAAGATTCATGTATATACTTCTGGGAAAACTGTCTAATTTTGAAAAACTGTAAAAATACACAATGATAGTCCTGGGAAATGATTAGAAACATGTAGGAAACACTTTGAATGGTGGTACATAGAGCCGATCTATCTTTATGTTCATGTTCAATCACGGAGATTAGAGGTAGAATGCTGCGAAATGACGAGAGTACAGATAATTTTTACCATTCTGGCTACATTAGATAATGTTTTTCCAAAGAAAGTGCTTTCAAATATTAAGAATTTCCATTTATAAAGCTCAGAATATGTGTGAAGCTGATAAATGAAGAGAATACTGTTTATATTTACAGGTGATTATGATTAGACTGGCGTTTACTGAATGACTCAATTTAAACCTTGAAGATTCCTGTAAATACTTGTAGGAAAACTGTCTACCTTTGGTAAAACTCTTCACATACACAATGACAGTCCCGAGAAATGATTAGAAACATGTAAGAAACACTTGAAATGCTGGTACATAGCGCTGTTCTCTGTTTATATTCATGTTCAATCACGGAGATTAGAGATAGAATGCTGCATAATGACGAGAGTACAGATAATGTTTACCATTCTGGCTACTTTAGATGATGTATTTCCGAAGAATGAGCTTTCAAATATTAAGAATTGCAGTTTATAAAGCTAGAATACGGGTATGAAGCTGATAAATGAAGAGAATACTGTTTATATTTACAACTGAGGCTGAATTGCCTGGCGTTTTCTGAATGGCACAGTTTATATCTAGGAGATTCCTGTGTATACTTTCAGGAAAACTGTCTACTTTTGGTAATACTCTTAAAATACACAATGATAGTCCCCGAAATGATTAGAAACATGTGAGAAACACTTTAAATAGGGGTAAATAGAGCCGTTCTATCCTGATGGCCTAGTTCAATCACCGAGATTAGAGGTAGAAAACTCTCAAATGAAGAGAGTAATGATAATGTTTACAATTCCAGCTACTCTAGAGGGTGTTTATCCACAGAAAGTGCTTCCAACGTTATGAATTGCTGTTTAGAAGCTCAGACTATGTGTATGAGGATGATAAATGAAGAGAATACTGTTTATATTTACAGGTGATTCTGATTAGACTGGCGTTTTCTGAATGGCTCAATTTAAACCTTTAAGATTCCTGGGTATACTTCTAGGAAAACTGTCTACTTTTCGTAAAACGCTTAACATACACAATGATAGTCCCGAGAAATGATTAGAAACATGTAAGAAACACTTGAAATGCTGGTACATAGAGCTGTTCTATCTTTATGTTCATGTTCAATCGGGGAGATCAGAGGTAGGATGCTGCGAAATGACGAGAGTACAGATAATGTTTACCATTCCGGCTACTTTAGATGATGTTTTTCCAAAGAAAGTGCTTTCAAACATTGAGAATTTCCATTTATAAAGCTCAGAATATGTGTGAAGCTGATAAATGAAGAGAATACTGTTTATATTTACAGTTGACTATGATTAGACTGGCGTTTTCTGAATGAAACACTTTAAATCCTGAAGATTCATGTATATACTTCTGGGAAAACTGTCTAATTTTGAAAAACTGTAAAAATACACAATGATAGTCATGGGAAATGATTAGAAACATGTAGGAAACACTTTGAATGGTGGTACATAGAGCCGATCTATCTTTATGTTCATGTTCAATCACGGAGATTAGAGGTAGAATGCTGCAAAATGACGAGAGTACAGATAATTTTTACCATTCTGGCTACATTAGATAATGTTTTTCCAAAGAAAGTGCTTTCAAATATTAAGAATTTCCATTTATAAAGCTCAGAATATGTGTGAAGCTGATAAATGAAGAGAATACTGTTTATATTTACAGGTGATTATGATTAGACTGGCGTTTACTGAATGACTCAATTTAAACCTTGAAGATTCCTGTAAATACTTGTAGGAAAACTGTCTACCTTTGGTAAAACTCTTCACATACACAATGATAGTCCCGAGAAATGATTAGAAACATGTAAGAAACACTTGAAATGCTGGTACATAGCGCTGTTCTCTGTTTATATTCATGTTCAATCACGGAGATTAGAGATAGAATGCTGCATAATGACGAGAGTACAGATAATGTTTACCATTCTGGCTACTTTAGATGATGTATTTCCGAAGAATGAGCTTTCAAATATTAAGAATTGCAGTTTATAAAGCTAGAATATGGGTATGAAGCTGATAAATGAAGAGAATACTGTTTATATTTACAACTGAGGCTGAATTGCCTGGCGTTTTCTGAATGGCACAGTTTATATCTAGGAGATTCCTGTGTATACTTTCAGGAAAACTGTCTACTTTTGGTAATACTCTTAAAATACACAATGAGAGTCCCCGAAATGATTAGAAACATGTGAGAAACACTTTAAATAGGGGTAAATAGAGCCGTTCTATCCTGATGGCCTAGTTCAATCACCGAGATTAGAGGTAGAAAACTCTCAAATGAAGAGAGTAATGATAATGTTTACAATTCCAGCTACTCTAGAGGGTGTTTATCCACAGAAAGTGCTTCCAACGTTATGAATTGCTGTTTAGAAGCTCAGACTATGTGTATGAGGATGATAAATGAAGAGAATACTGTTTATATTTACAGGTGATTCTGATTAGACTGGCGTTTTCTGAATGGCTCAATTTAAACCTTTAAGATTCCTGGGTATACTTCTAGGAAAACTGTCTACTTTTCGTAAAACGCTTAACATACACAATGATAGTCCCGAGAAATGATTAGAAACATGTAAGAAACACTTGAAATGCTGGTACATAGAGCTGTTCTATCTTTATGTTCATGTTCAATCGGGGAGATTAGAGGTAGAATGCTGCGAAATGACGAGAGTACAGATAATGTTTACCATTCCGGCTACTTTAGATGATGTTTTTCCAAAGAAAGTGCTTTCAAACATTGAGAATTTCCATTTATAAAGCTCAGAATATGTGTGAAGCTGATAAATGAAGAGAATACTGTTTATATTTACAGTTGACTATGATTAGACTGGCGTTTTCTGAATGAAACACTTTAAATCCTGAAGATTCATGTATATACTTCTGGGAAAACTGTCTAATTTTGAAAAACTGTAAAAATACACAATGATAGTCATGGGAAATGATTAGAAACATGTAGGAAACATTTTGAATGGTGGTACATAGAGCCGATCTATCTTTATGTTCATGTTCAATCACGGAGATTAGAGGTAGAATGCTGCGAAATGACGAGAGTACAGATAATTTTTACCATTCTGGCTACATTAGATAATGTTTTTCCAAAGAAAGTGCTTTCAAATATTAAGAATTTCCATTTATAAAGCTCAGAATATGTGTGAAGCTGATAAATGAAGAGAATACTGTTTATATTTACAGGTGATTATGATTAGACTGGCGTTTTCTGAATGGCTCAATTTAAACCTTTAAGATTCCTGGGTATACTTCTAGGAAAACTGTCTACTTTTCGTAAAACGCTTAACATACACAATGATAGTCCCGAGAAATGATTAGAAACATGTAAGAAACACTTGAAATGCTGGTACATAGAGCTGTTCTATCTTTATGTTCATGTTCAATCGGGGAGATTAGAGGTAGAATGCTGCGAAATGACGAGAGTACAGATAATGTTTACCATTCCGGCTACTTTAGATGATGTTTTTCCAAAGAAAGTGCTTTCAAACATTGAGAATTTCCATTTATAAAGCTCAGAATATGTGTGAAGCTGATAAATGAAGAGAATACTGTTTATATTTACAGTTGACTATGATTAGACTGGCGTTTTCTGAATGAAACACTTTAAATCCTGAAGATTCATGTATATACTTCTGGGAAAACTGTCTAATTTTGAAAAACTGTAAAAATACACAATGATAGTCATGGGAAATGATTAGAAACATGTAGGAAACACTTTGAATGGTGGTACATAGAGCCGATCTATCTTTATGTTCATGTTCAATCACGGAGATTAGAGGTAGAATGCTGCGAAATGACGAGAGTACAGATAATTTTTACCATTCTGGCTACATTAGATAATGTTTTTCCAAAGAAAGTGCTTTCAAATATTAAGAATTTCCATTTATAAAGCTCAGAATATGTGTGAAGCTGATAAATGAAGAGAATACTGTTTATATTTACAGGTGATTATGATTAGACTGGCGTTTTCTGAATGGCTCAATTTAAACCTTTAAGATTCCTGGGTATACTTCTAGGAAAACTGTCTACTTTTCGTAAAACGCTTAACATACACAATGATAGTCCCGAGAAATGATTAGAAACATGTAAGAAACACTTGAAATGCTGGTACATAGAGCTGTTCTATCTTTATGTTCATGTTCAATCGGGGAGATTAGAGGTAGAATGCTGCGAAATGACGAGAGTACAGATAATGTTTACCATTCCGGCTACTTTAGATGATGTTTTTCCAAAGAAAGTGCTTTCAAACATTGAGAATTTCCATTTATAAAGCTCAGAATATGTGTGAAGCTGATAAATGAAGAGAATACTGTTTATATTTACAGTTGACTATGATTAGACTGGCGTTTTCTGAATGAAACACTTTAAATCCTGAAGATTCATGTATATACTTCTGGGAAAACTGTCTAATTTTGAAAAACTGTAAAAATACACAATGATAGTCATGGGAAATGATTAGAAACATGTAGGAAACACTTTGAATGGTGGTACATAGAGCCGATCTATCTTTATGTTCATGTTCAATCACGGAGATTAGAGGTAGAATGCTGCGAAATGACGAGAGTACAGATAATTTTTACCATTCTGGCTACATTAGATAATGTTTTTCCAAAGAAAGTGCTTTCAAATATTAAGAATTTCCATTTATAAAGCTCAGAATATGTGTGAAGCTGATAAATGAAGAGAATACTGTTTATATTTACAGATGATTATGATTAGACTGGCGTTTTCTGAATGGCTCAATTTAAACCTTTAAGATTCCTGGGTATACTTCTAGGAAAACTGTCTACTTTTCGTAAAACGCTTAACATACACAATGATAGTCGCGAGAAATGATTAGAAACATGTAAGAAACACTTGAAATGCTGGTACATAGAGCTGTTCTATCTTTATGTTCATGTTCAATCGGGGAGATTAGAGGTAGAATGCTGCGAAATGTCGAGAGTACAGATAATGTTTACCATTCCGGCTACTTTAGATGATGTTTTTCCAAAGAAAGTGCTTTCAAACATTGAGAATTTCCATTTATAAAGCTCAGAATATGTGTGAAGCTGATAAATGAAGAGAATACTGTTTATATTTACAGTTGACTATGATTAGACTGGCGTTTTCTGAATGAAACACTTTAAATCCTGAAGATTCATGTGTATACTTCTGGGAAAACTGTCTAATTTTGAAAAACTGTAAAAATACACAATGATAGTCATGGGAAATGATTAGAAACATGTAGGAAACACTTTGAATGGTGGTACATAGAGCCGATCTATCTTTATGTTCATGTTCAATCACGGAGATTAGAGGTAGAATGCTGCGAAATGACGAGAGTACAGATCATTTTTACCATTCTGGCTACATTAGATAATGTTTTTCCAAAGAAAGTGCTTTCAAATATTAAGAATTTCCATTTATAAAGCTCAGAATATGTGTGAAGCTGATAAATGAAGAGAATACTGTTTATATTTACAGGTGATTATGATTAGACTGGCGTTTACTGAATGACTCAATTTAAACCTTGAAGATTCCTGTAAATACTTGTAGGAAAACTGTCTACCTTTGGTAAAACTCTTCACATACACAATGATATTCCCGAGAAATGATTAGAAACATGTAAGAAACACTTGAAATGCTGGTACATAGCGCTGTTCTCTGTTTATATTCATGTTCAATCACGGAGATTAGAGATAGAATGCTGCATAATGACGAGAGTACAGATAATGTTTACCATTCTGGCTACTTTAGATGATGTATTTCCGAAGAATGAGCTTTCAAATATTAAGAATTGCAGTTTATAAAGCTAGAATATGGGTATGAAGCTGATAAATGAAGAGAATACTGTTTATATTTACAACTGAGGCTGAATTGCCTGGCGTTTTCTGAATGGCACAGTTTATATCTAGGAGATTCCTGTGTATACTTTCAGGAAAACTGTCTACTTTTGGTAATACTCTTAAAATACACAATGAGAGTCCCCGAAATGATTAGAAACATGTGAGAAACACTTTAAATAGGGGTAAATAGAGCCGTTCTATCCTGATGGCCTAGTTCAATCACCGAGATTAGAGGTAGAAAACTCTCAAATGAAGAGAGTAATGATAATGTTTACAATTCCCGCTACTCTAGATGGTGTTTTTCCACAGAAAGTGCTTCCAACGTTATGAATTGCTGTTTAGAAGCTCAGAATATGTGTATGAGGATGATAAATGAAGAGAATACTGTTTATATTTACAGGTGATTCTGATTAGACTGGCGTTTTCTGAATGGCTCAATTTAAACCTTTAAGATTCCTGGGTATACTTCTAGGAAAACTGTCTACTTTTCGTAAAACGCTTAACATACACAATGATAGTCCCGAGAAATGATTAGAAACATGTAAGAAACACTTGAAATGCTGGTACATAGAGCTGTTCTATCTTTATGTTCATGTTCAATCGGGGAGATTAGAGGTAGAATGCTGCGAAATGACGAGAGTACAGATAATGTTTACCATTCTGGCTACTTTAGATGATGTCTTTCCAAAGAAAGAGCTTTCAAACATTGAGAATTTCCATTTATAAAGCTCAGAATATGTGTGAAGCTGATAAATGAAGAGAATACTGTTTATATTTACAGGTGACTATGATTAGACTGGCGTTTTCTGAATGAAACACTTTAAATCCTGAAGATTCATGTATATACTTCTGGGAAAACTGTCTAATTTTGAAAAACTGTAAAAATACACAATGATAGTCCTGGGAAATGATTAGAAACATGTAGGAAACACTTTGAATGGTGGTACATAGAGCCGTTCTATCTTTATGTTCATGTTCAATCACGGAGATTAGAGGTAGAATGCTGCAAAATGAGGAGAGTACAGATAATTATTACCATTCTGGCTACATTAGATAATGTTTTTCCAAAGAAAGTGCTTTCAAATATTAAGAATTTCCATTTATAAAGCTCAGAATATGTGTGAAGCTGATAAATGAAGAGAATACTGTTTATATTTACAGGTGATTATGATTAGACTGGCGTTTACTGAATGACTCAATTTAAACCTTGAAGATTCCTGTAAATACTTGTAGGAAAACTGTCTACCTTTGGTAAAACTCTTCACATACACAATGACAGTCCCGAGAAATGATTAGAAACATGTAAGAAACACTTGAAATGCTGGTACATAGCGCTGTTCTCTGTTTATATTCATGTTCAATCACGGAGATTAGAGATAGAATGCTGCATAATGACGAGAGTACAGATAATGTTTACCATTCTGGCTACTTTAGATGATGTATTTCCGAAGAATGAGCTTTCAAATATTAAGAATTGCAGTTTATAAAGCTAGAATATGGGTATGAAGCTGATAAATGAAGAGAATACTGTTTATATTTACAACTGAGGCTGAATTGCCTGGCGTTTTCTGAATGGCACAGTTTATATCTAGGAGATTCCTGTGTATACTTTCAGGAAAACTGTCTACTTTTGGTAATACTCTTAAAATACACAATGATAGTCCCCGAAATGATTAGAAACATGTGAGAAACACTTTAAATAGGGGTAAATAGAGCCGTTCTATCCTGATGGCCTAGTTCAATCACCGAGATTAGAGGTAGAAAACTCTCATATGAAGAGAGTAATGATAATGTTTACAATTCCAGCTACTCTAGAGGGTGTTTATCCACAGAAAGTGCTTCCAACGTTATGAATTGCTGTTTAGAAGCTCAGACTATGTGTATGAGGATGATAAATGAAGAGAATACTGTTTATATTTACAGGTGATTCTGATTAGACTGGCGTTTTCTGAATGGCTCAATTTAAACCTTTAAGATTCCTGGGTATACTTCTAGGAAAACTGTCTACTTTTGGTAAAACGCTTAACATACACAATGATAGTCCCGAGAAATGATTAGAAACATGTAAGAAACACTTGAAATGCTGGTACATAGAGCTGTTCTATCTTTATGTTCATGTTCAATCGGGGAGATTAGAGGTAGAATGCTGCGAAATGACGAGAGTACAGATAATGTTTACCATTCCGGCTACTTTAGATGATGTTTTTCCAAAGAAAGTGCTTTCAAACATTGAGAATTTCCATTTATAAAGCTCAGAATATGTGTGAAGCTGATAAATGAAGAGAATACTGTTTATATTTACAGTTGACTATGATTAGACTGGCGTTATCTGAATGAAACACTTTAAATCCTGAAGATTCATGTATATACTTCTGGGAAAACTGTCTAATTTTGAAAAACTGTAAAAATACACAATGATAGTCATGGGAAATGATTAGAAACATGTAGGAAACACTTTGAATGGTGGTACATAGAGCCGATCTATCTTTATGTTCATGTTCAATCACGGAGATTAGAGGTAGAATGCTGCGAAATGACGAGAGTACAGATAATTTTTACCATTCTGGCTACATTAGATAATGTTTTTCCAAAGAAAGTGCTTTCAAATATTAAGAACTTCCATTTATAAAGCTCAGAATATGTGTGAAGCTGATAAATGAAGAGAATACTGTTTATATTTACAGGTGATTATGATTAGACTGGCGTTTTCTGAATGGCTCAATTTAAACCTTTAAGATTCCTGGGTATACTTCTAGGAAAACTGTCTACTTTTCGTAAAACGCTTAACATACACAATGATAGTCCCGAGAAATGATTAGAAACATGTAAGAAACACTTGAAATGCTGGTACATAGAGCTGTTCTATCTTTATGTTCATTTTCAATCGGGGAGATTAGAGGTAGAATGCTGCGAAATGACGAGAGTACAGATAATGTTTACCATTCCGGCTACTTTAGATGATGTTTTTCCAAAGAAAGTGCTTTCAAACATTGAGAATTTCCATTTATAAAGCTCAGAATATGTGTGAAGCTGATAAATGAAGAGAATACTGTTTATATTTACAGTTGACTATGATTAGACTGGCGTTTTCTGAATGAAACACTTTAAATCCTGAAGATTCATGTGTATACTTCTGGGAAAACTGTCTAATTTTGAAAAACTGTAAAAATACACAATGATAGTCATGGGAAATGATTAGAAACATGTAGGAAACACTTTGAATGGTGGTACATAGAGCCGATCTATCTTTATGTTCATGTTCAATCACGGAGATTAGAGGTAGAATGCTGCGAAATGACGAGAGTACAGATAATTTTTACCATTCTGGCTACATTAGATAATGTTTTTCCAAAGAAAGTGCTTTCAAATATTAAGAATTTCCATTTATAAAGCTCAGAATATGTGTGAAGCTGATAAATGAAGAGAATACTGTTTATATTTACAGGTGATTATGATTAGACTGGCGTTTACTGAATGACTCAATTTAAACCTTGAAGATTCCTGTAAATACTTGTAGGAAAACTGTCTACCTTTGGTAAAACTCTTCACATACACAATGATAGTCCCGAGAAATGATTAGAAACATGTAAGAAACACTTGAAATGCTGGTACATAGCGCTGTTCTCTGTTTATATTCATGTTCAATCACGGAGATTAGAGATAGAATGCTGCATAATGACGAGAGTACAGATAATGTTTACCATTCTGGCTACTTTAGATGATGTATTTCCGAAGAATGAGCTTTCAAATATTAAGAATTGCAGTTTATAATGCTAGAATATGGGTATGAAGCTGATAAATGAAGAGAATACTGTTTATATTTACAACTGAGGCTGAATTGCCTGGCGTTTTCTGAATGGCACAGTTTATATCTAGGAGATTCCTGTGTATACTTTCAGGAAAACTGTCTACTTTTGGTAATACTCTTAAAATACACAATGAGAGTCCCCGAAATGATTAGAAACATGTGAGAAACACTTTAAATAGGGGTAAATAGAGCCGTTCTATCCTGATGGCCTAGTTCAATCACCGAGATTAGAGGTAGAAAACTCTCAAATGAAGAGAGTAATGATAATGTTTACAATTCCCGCTACTCTAGATGGTGTTTATCCACAGAAAGTGCTTCCAACGTTATGAATTGCTGTTTAGAAGCTCAGAATATGTGTATGAGGATGATAAATGAAGAGAATACTGTTTATATTTACAGGTGATTCTGATTAGACTGGCGTTTTCTGAATGGCTCAATTTAAACCTTTAAGATTCCTGGGTATACTTCTAGGAAAACTGTCTACTTTTCGTAAAACGCTTAACATACACAATGATAGTGCCGAGAAATGATTAGAAACATGTAAGAAACACTTGAAATGCTGGTACATAGAGCTGTTCTATCTTTATGTTCATGTTCAATCGGGGAGATTAGAGGTAGAATGCTGCGAAATGACGAGAGTACAGATAATGTTTACCATTCTGGCTACTTTAGATGATGTCTTTCCAAAGAAAGAGCTTTCAAACATTGAGAATTTCCATTTATAAAGCTCAGAATATGTGTGAAGCTGATAAATGAAGAGAATACTGTTTATATTTACAGGTGACTATGATTAGACTGGCGTTTTCTGAATGAAACACTTTAAATCCTGAAGATTCATGTATATACTTCTGGGAAAACTGTCTAATTTTGAAAAACTGTAAAAATACACAATGATAGTCCTGGGAAATGATTAGAAACATGTAGGAAACACTTTGAATGGTGGTACATAGAGCCGTTCTATCTTTATGTTCATGTTCAATCACGGAGATTAGAGGTAGAATGCTGCGAAATGACGAGAGTACAGATAATTTTTACCATTCTGGCTACATTAGATAATGTTTTTCCAAAGAAAGTGCTTTCAAATATTAAGAATTTCCATTTATAAAGCTCAGAATATGTGTGAAGCTGATAAATGAAGAGAATACTGTTTATATTTACAGGTGATTATGATTAGACTGGCGTTTTCTGAATGGCTCAATTTAAACCTTTAAGATTCCTGGGTATACTTCTAGGAAAACTGTCTACTTTTCGTAAAACGCTTAACATACACAATGATAGTCGCGAGAAATGATTAGAAACATGTAAGAAACACTTGAAATGCTGGTACATAGAGCTGTTCTATCTTTATGTTCATGTTCAATCGGGGAGATTAGAGGTAGAATGCTGCGAAATGACGAGAGTACAGATAATGTTTACCATTCCGGCTACTTTAGATGATGTTTTTCCAAAGAAAGTGCTTTCAAACATTGAGAATTTCCATTTATAAAGCTCAGAATATGTGTGAAGCTGATAAATGAAGAGAATACTGTTTATATTTACAGTTGACTATGATTAGAGTGGCGTTTTCTGAATGAAACACTTTAAATCCTGAAGATTCATGTGTATACTTCTGGGAAAACTGTCTAATTTTGAAAAACTGTAAAAATACACAATGATAGTCATGGGAAATGATTAGAAACATGTAGGAAACACTTTGAATGGTGGTACATAGAGCCGATCTATCTTTATGTTCATGTTCAATCACGGAGATTAGAGGTAGAATGCTGCGAAATGACGAGAGTACAGATCATTTTTACCATTCTGGCTACATTAGATAATGTTTTTCCAAAGAAAGTGCTTTCAAATATTAAGAATTTCCATTTATAAAGCTCAGAATATGTGTGAAGCTGATAAATGAAGAGAATACTGTTTATATTTACAGGTGATTATGATTAGACTGGCGTTTACTGAATGACTCAATTTAAACCTTGAAGATTCCTGTAAATACTTGTAGGAAAACTGTCTACCTTTGGTAAAACTCTTCACATACACAATGATAGTCCCGAGAAATGATTAGAAACATGTAAGAAACACTTGAAATGCTGGTACATAGCGCTGTTCTCTGTTTATATTCATGTTCAATCACGGAGATTAGAGATAGAATGCTGCATAATGACGAGAGTACAGATAATGTTTACCATTCTGGCTACTTTAGATGATGTATTTCCGAAGAATGAGCTTTCAAATATTAAGAATTGCAGTTTATAAAGCTAGAATATGGGTATGAAGCTGATAAATGAAGAGAATACTGTTTATATTTACAACTGAGGCTGAATTGCCTGGCGTTTTCTGAATGGCACAGTTTATATCTAGGAGATTCCTGTGTATACTTTCAGGAAAACTGTCTACTTTTGGTAATACTCTTAAAATACACAATGATAGTCCCCGAAATGATTAGAAACATGTGAGAAACACTTTAAATAGGGGTAAATAGAGCCGTTCTATCCTGATGGCCTAGTTCAATCACCGAGATTAGAGGTAGAAAACTCTCAAATGAAGAGAGTAATGATAATGTTTACAATTCCCGCTACTCTAGATGGTGTTTTTCCACAGAAAGTGCTTCCAACGTTATGAATTGCTGTTTAGAAGCTCAGACTATGTGTATGAGGATGATAAATGAAGAGAATACTGTTTATATTTACAGGTGATTCTGATTAGACTGGCGTTTTCTGAATGGCTCAATTTAAACCTTTAAGATTCCTGGGTATACTTCTAGGAAAACTGTCTACTTTTCGTAAAACGCTTAACATACACAATGATAGTCCCGAGAAATGATTAGAAACATGTAAGAAACACTTGAAATGCTGGTACATAGAGCTGTTCTATCTTTATGATCATGTTCAATCGGGGAGATTAGAGGTAGAATGCTGCGAAATGACGAGAGTACAGATAATGTTTACCATTCTGGCTACTTTAGATGATGTCTTTCCAAAGAAAGAGCTTTCAAACATTGAGAATTTCCATTTATAAAGCTCAGAATATGTGTGAAGCTGATAAATGAAGAGAATACTGTTTATATTTACAGGTGACTATGATTAGACTGGCGTTTTCTGAATGAAACACTTTAAATCCTGAAGATTCATGTATATACTTCTGGGAAAACTGTCTAATTTTGAAAAACTGTAAAAATACACAATGATAGTCCTGGGAAATGATTAGAAACATGTAGGAAACACTTTGAATGGTGGTACATAGAGCCGTTCTATCTTTATGTTCATGTTCAATCACAGAGATTAGAGGTAGAATGCTGCAAAATGAGGAGAGTACAGATAATTTTTACCATTCTGGCTACATTAGATAATGTTTTTCCAAAGAAAGTGCTTTCAAATATTAAGAATTTCCATTTATAAAGCTCAGAATATGTGTGAAGCTGATAAATGAAGAGAATACTGTTTATATTTACAGGTGATTATGATTAGACTGGCGTTTACTGAATGACTCAATTTAAACCTTGAAGATTCCTGTAAATACTTGTAGGAAAACTGTCTACCTTTGGTAAAACTCTTCACATACACAATGACAGTCCCGAGAAATGATTAGAAACATGTAAGAAACACTTGAAATGCTGGTACATAGCGCTGTTCTCTGTTTATATTCATGTTCAATCACGGAGATTAGAGATAGAATGCTGCATAATGACGAGAGTACAGATAATGTTTACCATTCTGGCTACTTTAGATGATGTATTTCCGAAGAATGAGCTTTCAAATATTAAGAATTGCAGTTTATAAAGCTAGAATATGGGTATGAAGCTGATAAATGAAGAGAATACTGTTTATATTTACAACTGAGGCTGAATTGCCTGGCGTTTTGTGAATGGCACAGTTTATATCTAGGAGATTCCTGTGTATACTTTCAGGAAAACTGTCTACTTTTGGTAATACTCTTAAAATACACAATGATAGTCCCCGAAATGATTAGAAACATGTGAGAAACACTTTAAATAGGGGTAAATAGAGCCGTTCTATCCTGATGGCCTAGTTCAATCACCGAGATTAGAGGTAGAAAACTCTCAAATGAAGAGAGTAATGATAATGTTTACAATTCCAGCTACTCTAGAGGGTGTTTATCCACAGAAAGTGCTTCCAACGTTATGAATTGCTGTTTAGAAGCTCAGACTATGTGTATGAGGATGATAAATGAAGAGAATACTGTTTATATTTACAGGTGATTCTGATTAGACTGGCGTTTTCTGAATGGCTCAATTTAAACCTTTAAGATTCCTGGGTATACTTCTAGGAAAACTGTCTACTTTTCGTAAAACGCTTAACATACACAATGATAGTCCCGAGAAATGATTAGAAACATGTAAGAAACACTTGAAATGCTGGTACATAGAGCTGTTCTATCTTTATGTTCATGTTCAATCGGGGAGATTAGAGGTAGAATGCTGCGAAATGACGAGAGTACAGATAATGTTTACCATTCCGGCTACTTTAGATGATGTTTTTCCAAAGAAAGTGCTTTCAAACATTGAGAATTTCCATTTATAAAGCTCAGAATATGTGTGAAGCTGATAAATGGAGAGAATACTGTTTATATTTACAGTTGACTATGATTAGACTGGCGTTATCTGAATGAAACACTTTAAATCCTGAAGATTCATGTATATACTTCTGGGAAAACTGTCTAATTTTGAAAAACTGTAAAAATACACAATGATAGTCATGGGAAATGATTAGAAACATGTAGGAAACACTTTGAATGGTGGTACATAGAGCCGATCTATCTTTATGTTCATGTTCAATCACGGAGATTAGAGGTAGAATGCTGCGAAATGACGAGAGTACAGATAATTTTTACCATTCTGGCTACATTAGATAATGTTTTTCCAAAGAAAGTGCTTTCAAATATTAAGAATTTCCATTTATAAAGCTCAGAATATGTGTGAAGCTGATAAATGAAGAGAATACTGTTTATATTTACAGGTGATTATGATTAGACTGGCGTTTTCTGAATGGCTCAATTTAAACCTTTAAGATTCCTGGGTATACTTCTAGGAAAACTGTCTACTTTTCGTAAAACGCTTAACATACACAATGATAGTCCCGAGAAATGATTAGAAACATGTAAGAAACACTTGAAATGCTGGTACATAGAGCTGTTCTATCTTTATGTTCATTTTCAATCGGGGAGATTAGAGGTAGAATGCTGCGAAATGACGAGAGTACAGATAATGTTTACCATTCCGGCTACTTTAGATGATGTTTTTCCAAAGAAAGTGCTTTCAAACATTGAGAATTTCCATTTATAAAGCTCAGAATATGTGTGAAGCTGATAAATGAAGAGAATACTGTTTATATTTACAGTTGACTATGATTAGACTGGCGTTTTCTGAATGAAACACTTTAAATCCTGAAGATTCATGTGTATACTTCTGGGAAAACTGTCTAATTTTGAAAAACTGTAAAAATACACAATGATAGTCATGGGAAATGATTAGAAACATGTAGGAAACACTTTGAATGGTGGTACATAGAGCCGATCTATCTTTATGTTCATGTTCAATCACGGAGATTAGAGGTAGAATGCTGCGAAATGACGAGAGTACAGATAATTTTTACCATTCTGGCTACATTAGATAATGTTTTTCCAAAGAAAGTGCTTTCAAATATTAAGAATTTCCATTTATAAAGCTCAGAATATGTGTGAAGCTGATAAATGAAGAGAATACTGTTTATATTTACAGGTGATTATGATTAGACTGGCGTTTACTGAATGACTCAATTTAAACCTTGAAGATTCCTGTAAATACTTGTAGGAAAACTGTCTACCTTTGGTAAAACTCTTCACATACACAATGATAGTCCCGAGAAATGATTAGAAACATGTAAGAAACACTTGAAATGCTGGTACATAGCGCTGTTCTCTGTTTATATTCATGTTCAATCACGGAGATTAGAGATAGAATGCTGCATAATGACGAGAGTACAGATAATGTTTACCATTCTGACTACTTTAGATGATGTATTTCCGAAGAATGAGCTTTCAAATATTAAGAATTGCAGTTTATAAAGCTAGAATATGGGTATGAAGCTGATAAATGAAGAGAATACTGTTTATATTTACAACTGAGGCTGAATTGCCTGGCGTTTTCTGAATGGCACAGTTTATATCTAGGAGATTCCTGTGTATACTTTCAGGAAAACTGTCTACTTTTGGTAATACTCTTAAAATACACAATGAGAGTCCCCAAAATGATTAGAAACATGTGAGAAACACTTTAAATAGGGGTAAATAGAGCCGTTCTATCCTGATGGCCTAGTTCAATCACCGAGATTAGAGGTAGAAAACTCTCAAATGAAGAGAGTAATGATAATGTTTACAATTCCCGCTACTCTAGATGGTGTTTTTCCACAGAAAGTGCTTCCAACGTTATGAATTGCTGTTTAGAAGCTCAGAATATGTGTATGAGGATGATAAATGAAGAGAATACTGTTTATATTTACAGGTGATTCTGATTAGACTGGCGTTTTCTGAATGGCTCAATTTAAACCTTTAAGATTCCTGGGTATACTTCTAGGAAAACTGTCTACTTTTCGTAAAACGCTTAACATACACAATGATAGTGCCGAGAAATGATTAGAAACATGTAAGAAACACTTGAAATGCTGGTACATAGAGCTGTTCTATCTTTATGTTCATGTTCAATCGGGGAGATTAGAGGTAGAATGCTGCGAAATGACGAGAGTACAGATAATGTTTACCATTCTGGCTACTTTAGATGATGTCTTTCCAAAGAAAGAGCTTTCAAACATTGAGAATTTCCATTTATAAAGCTCAGAATATGTGTGAAGCTGATAAATGAAGAGAATACTGTTTATATTTACAGGTGACTATGATTAGACTGGCGTTTTCTGAATGAAACACTTTAAATCCTGAAGATTCATGTATATACTTCTGGGAAAACTGTCTAATTTTGAAAAACTGTAAAAATACACAATGATAGTCCTGGGAAATGATTAGAAACATGTAGGAAACACTTTGAATGGTGGTACATAGAGCCGTTCTATCTTTATGTTCATGTTCAATCACGGAGATTAGAGGTAGAATGCTGCGAAATGACGAGAGTACAGATAATTTTTACCATTCTGGCTACATTAGATAATGTTTTTCCAAAGAAAGTGCTTTCAAATATTAAGAATTTCCATTTATAAAGCTCAGAATATGTGTGAAGCTGATAAATGAAGAGAATACTGTTTATATTTACAGGTGATTATGATTAGACTGGCGTTTACTGAATGACTCAATTTAAACCTTGAAGATTCCTGTAAATACTTGTAGGAAAACTGTCTACCTTTGGTAAAACTCTTCACATACACAATGACAGTCCCGAGAAATGATTAAAACATGTAAGAAACACTTGAAATGCTGGTACATAGCGCTGTTCTCTGTTTATATTCATGTTCAATCACGGAGATTAGAGATAGAATGCTGCATAATGACGAGAGTACAGATAATGTTTACCATTCTGGCTACTTTAGATGATGTATTTCCGAAGAATGAGCTTTCAAATATTAAGAATTGCAGTTTATAAAGCTAGAATATGGGTATGAAGCTGATAAATGAAGAGAATACTGTTTATATTTACAACTGAGGCTGAATTGCCTGGCGTTTTCTGAATGGCACAGTTTATATCTAGGAGATTCCTGTGTATACTTTCAGGAAAACTGTCTACTTTTGGTAATACTCTTAAAATACACAATGATAGTCCCCGAAATGATTAGAAACATGTGAGAAACACTTTAAATAGGGGTAAATAGAGCCGTTCTATCCTGATGGCCTAGTTCAATCACCGAGATTAGAGGTAGAAAACTCTCAAATGAAGAGAGTAATGATAATGTTTACAATTCCAGCTACTCTAGAGGGTGTTTTTCCACAGAAAGTGCTTCCAACGTTATGAATTGCTGTTTAGAAGCTCAGACTATGTGTATGAGGATGATAAATGAAGAGAATACTGTTTATATTTACAGGTGATTCTGATTAGACTGGCGTTTTCTGAATGGCTCAATTTAAACCTTTAAGATTCCTGGGTATACTTCTAGGAAAACTGTCTACTTTTCGTAAAACGCTTAACATACACAATGATAGTCCCGAGAAATGATTAGAAACATGTAAGAAACACTTGAAATGCTGGTACATAGAGCTGTTCTATCTTTATGTTCATGTTCAATCGGGGAGATTAGAGGTAGAATGCTGCGAAATGACGAGAGTACAGATAATGTTTACCATTCCGGCTACTTTAGATGATGTTTTTCCAAAGAAAGTGCTTTCAAACATTGAGAATTTCCATTTATAAAGCTCAGAATATGTGTGAAGCTGATAAATGAAGAGAATACTGTTTATATTTACAGTTGACTATGATTAGACTGGCGTTTTCTGAATGAAACACTTTAAATCCTGAAGATTCATGTGTATACTTCTGGGAAAACTGTCTAATTTTGAAAAACTGTAAAAATACACAATGATAGTCATGGGAAATGATTAGAAACATGTAGGAAACACTTTGAATGGTGGTACATAGAGCCGATCTATCTTTATGTTCATGTTCAATCACGGAGATTAGAGGTAGAATGCTGCGAAATGACGAGAGTACAGATAATTTTTACCATTCTGGCTACATTAGATAATGTTTTTCCAAAGAAAGTGCTTTCAAATATTAAGAATTTCCATTTATAAAGCTCAGAATATGTGTGAAGCTGATAAATGAAGAGAATACTGTTTATATTTACAGGTGATTATGATTAGACTGGCGTTTTCTGAATGGCTCAATTTAAACCTTTAAGATTCCTGGGTATACTTCTAGGAAAACTGTCTACTTTTCGTAAAACGCTTAACATACACAATGATAGTCCCGAGAAATGATTAGAAACATGTAAGAAACACTTGAAATGCTGGTACATAGAGCTGTTCTATCTTTATGTTCATGTTCAATCGGGGAGATTAGAGGTAGAATGCTGCGAAATGACGAGAGTACAGATAATGTTTACCATTCCGGCTACTTTAGATGATGTTTTTCCAAAGAAAGTGCTTTCAAACATTGAGAATTTCCATTTATAAAGCTCAGAATATGTGTGAAGCTGATAAATGAAGAGAATACTGCTTATCTTTACAGTTGACTATGATTAGACTGGCGTTTTCTGAATGAAACACTTTAAATCCTGAAGATTCATGTGTATACTTCTGGGAAAACTGTCTAATTTTGAAAAACTGTAAAAATACACAATGATAGTCATGGGAAATGATTAGAAACATGTAGGAAACACTTTGAATGGTGGTACATAGAGCCGATCTATCTTTATGTTCATGTTCAATCACGGAGATTAGAGGTAGAATGCTGCGAAATGACGAGAGTACAGATAATTTTTACCATTCTGGCTACATTAGATAATGTTTTTCCAAAGAAAGTGCTTTCAAATATTAAGAATTTCCATTTATAAAGCTCAGAATATGTGTGAAGCTGATAAATGAAGAGAATACTGTTTATATTTACAGGTGATTATGATTAGACTGGCGTTTTCTGAATGGCTCAATTTAAACCTTTAAGATTCCTGGGTATACTTCTAGGAAAACTGTCTACTTTTCGTAAAACGCTTAACATACACAATGATAGTCCCGAGAAATGATTAGAAACATGTAAGAAACACTTGAAATGCTGGTACATAGAGCTCTTCTATCTTTATGTTCATGTTCAATCGGGGAGATTAGAGGTAGAATGCTGCGAAATGACGAGAGTACAGATAATGTTTACCATTCCGGCTACTTTAGATGATGTTTTTCCAAAGAAAGTGCTTTCAAACATTGAGAATTTCCATTTATAAAGCTCAGAATATGTGTGAAGCTGATAAATGAAGAGAATACTGTTTATATTTACAGTTGACTATGATTAGACTGGCGTTTTCTGAATGAAACACTTTAAATCCTGAAGATTCATGTATATACTTCTGGGAAAACTGTCTAATTTTGAAAAACTGTAAAAATACACAATGATAGTCATGGGAAATGATTAGAAACATGTAGGAAACACTTTGAATGGTGGTACATAGAGCCGATCTATCTTTATGTTCATGTTCAATCACGGAGATTAGAGGTAGAATGCTGCGAAATGACGAGAGTACAGATAATTTTTACCATTCTGGCTACATTAGATAATGTTTTTCCAAAGAAAGTGCTTTCAAATATTAAGAATTTCCATTTATAAAGCTCAGAATATGTGTGAAGCTGATAAATGAAGAGAATACTGTTTATATTTACAGGTGATTATGATTAGACTGGCGTTTACTGAATGACTCAATTTAAACCTTGAAGATTCCTGTAAATACTTGTAGGAAAACTGTCTACCTTTGGTAAAACTCTTCACATACCCAATGATAGTCCCGAGAAATGATTAGAAACATGTAAGAAACACTTGAAATGCTGGTACATAGCGCTGTTCTCTGTTTATATTCATGTTCAATCACGGAGATTAGAGATAGAATGCTGCATAATGACGAGAGTACAGATAATGTTTACCATTCTGGCTACTTTAGATGATGTATTTCCGAAGAATGAGCTTTCAAATATTAAGAATTGCAGTTTATAAAGCTAGAATATGGGTATGAAGCTGATAAATGAAGAGAATACTGTTTATATTTACAACTGAGGCTGAATTGCCTGGCATTTTCTGAATGGCACAGTTTATATCTAGGAGATTCCTGTGTATACTTTCAGGAAAACTGTCTACTTTTGGTAATACTCTTAAAATACACAATGATAGTCCCCGAAATGATTAGAAACATGTGAGAAACACTTTAAATAGGGGTAAATAGAGCCGTTCTATCCTGATGGCCTAGTTCAATCACCGAGATTAGAGGTAGAAAACTCTAAAAATGAAGAGAGTAATGATAATGTTTACAATTCCCGCTACTCTAGATGGTGTTTTTCCACAGAAAGTGCTTCCAACGTTATGAATTGCTGTTTAGAAGCTCAGAATATGTGTATGAGGATGATAAATGAAGAGAATACTGTTTATATTTACAGGTGATTCTGATTAGACTGGCGTTTTCTGAATGGCTCAATTTAAACCTTTAAGATTCCTGGGTATACTTCTAGGAAAACTGTCTACTTTTCGTAAAACGCTTAACATACACAATGATAGTCCCGAGAAATGATTAGAAACATGTAAGAAACACTTGAAATGCTGGTACATAGAGCTGTTCTATCTTTATGTTCATGTTCAATCGGGGAGATTAGAGGTAGAATGCTGCGAAATGACGAGAGTACAGATAATGTTTACCATTCTGGCTACTTTAGATGATGTTTTTCCAAAGAAAGTGCTTTCAAACATTGAGAATTTCCATTTATAAAGTTCAGAATATGTGTGAAGCTGATAAATGAAGAGAATACTGTTTATATTTACAGGTGACTATGATTAGACTGGCGTTTTCTGAATGAAACACTTTAAATCCTGAAGATTCATGTATATACTTCTGGGAAAACTGTCTAATTTTGAAAAACTGTAAAAATACACAATGATAGTCCTGGGAAATGATTAGAAACATGTAGGAAACACTTTGAATGGTGGTACATAGAGCCGATCTATCTTTATGTTCATGTTCAATCAGGGAGATTAGAGGTAGAATGCTGCGAAATGACGAGAGTACAGATAATTTTTACCATTCTGGCTACATTAGATAATGTTTTTCCAAAGAAAGTGCTTTCAAATATTAAGAATTTCCATTTATAAACCTCAGAATATGTGTGAAGCTGATAAATGAAGAGAATACTGTTTATATTTACAGGTGATTATGATTAGACTGGCGTTTACTGAATGACTCAATTTAAACCTTGAAGATTCCTGTAAATACTTGTAGGAAAACTGTCTACCTTTGGTAAAACTCTTCACATACACAATGATAGTCCCGAGAAATGATTAGAAACATGTAAGAAACACTTGAAATGCTGGTACATAGCGCTGTTCTCTGTTTATATTCATGTTCAATCACGGAGATTAGAGATAGAATGCTGCATAATGACGAGAGTACAGATAATGTTTACCATTCTGGCTACTTTAGATGATGTATTTCTGAAGAATGAGCTTTCAAATATTAAGAATTGCAGTTTATAAAGCTAGAATATGGGTATGAAGCTGATAAATGAAGAGAATACTGTTTATATTTAAAACTGAGGCTGAATTGCCTGGCGTTTTGTGAATGGCACAGTTTATATCTAGGAGATTCCTGTGTATACTTTCAGGAAAACTGTCTACTTTTGGTAATACTCTTAAAATACACAATGATAGTCCCCGAAATGATTAGAAACATGTGAGAAACACTTTAAATAGGGGTAAATAGAGCCGTTCTATCCTGATGGCCTAGTTCAATCACCGAGATTAGAGGTAGAAAACTCTCAAATGAAGAGAGTAATGATAATGTTTACAATTCCAGCTACTCTAGAGGGTGTTTATCCACAGAAAGTGCTTCCAACGTTATGAATTGCTGTTTAGAAGCTCAGACTATGTGTATGAGGATGATAAATGAAGAGAATACTGTTTATATTTACAGGTGATTCTGATTAGACTGGCGTTTTCTGAATGGCTCAATTTAAACCTTTAAGATTCCTGGGTATACTTCTAGGAAAACTGTCTACTTTTGGTAAAACGCTTAACATACACAATGATAGTCCCGAGAAATGATTAGAAACATGTAAGAAACACTTGAAATGCTGGTACATAGAGCTGTTCTATCTTTATGTTCATGTTCAATCGGGGAGATTAGAGGTAGAATGCTGCGAAATGACGAGAGTACAGATAATGTTTACCATTCCGGCTACTTTAGATGATGTTTTTCCAAAGAAAGTGCTTTCAAACATTGAGAATTTCCATTTATAAAGCTCAGAATATGTGTGAAGCTGATAAATGAAGAGAATACTGTTTATATTTACAGTTGACTATGATTAGACTGGCGTTTTCTGAATGAAACACTTTAAATCCTGAAGATTCATGTGTATACTTCTGGGAAAACTGTCTAATTTTGAAAAACTGTAAAAATACACAATGATAGTCATGGGAAATGATTAGAAACATGTAGGAAACACTTTGAATGGTGGTACATAGAGCCGATCTATCTTTATGTTCATGTTCAATCACGGAGATTAGAGGTAGAATGCTGCGAAATGACGAGAGTACAGATAATTTTTACCATTCTGGCTACATTAGATAATGTTTTTCCAAAGAAAGTGCTTTCAAATATTAAGAATTTCCATTTATAAAGCTCAGAATATGTGTGAAGCTGATAAATGAAGAGAATACTGTTTATATTTACAGGTGATTATGATTAGACTGGCGTTTATTGAATGACTCAATTTAAACCTTGAAGATTCCTGTAAATACTTGTAGGAAAACTGTCTACCTTTGGTAAAACTCTTCACATACACAATGATAGTCCCGAGAAATGATTAGAAACATGTAAGAAACACTTGAAATGCTGGTACATAGCGCTGTTCTCTGTTTATATTCATGTTCAATCACGGAGATTAGAGATAGAATGCTGCATAATGACGAGAGTACAGATAATGTTTACCATTCTGGCTACTTTAGATGATGTATTTCCGAAGAATGAGCTTTCAAATATTAAGAATTGCAGTTTATAAAGCTAGAATATGGGTATGAAGCTGATAAATGAAGAGAATACTGTTTATATTTACAACTGAGGCTGAATTGCCTGGCGTTTTCTGAATGGCACAGTTTATATCTAGGAGATTGCTGTGTATACTTTCAGGAAAACTGTCTACTTTTGGTAATACTCTTAAAATACACAATGAGAGTCCCCGAAATGATTAGAAACATGTGAGAAACACTTTAAATAGGGGTAAATAGAGCCGTTCTATCCTGATGGCCTAGTTCAATCACCGAGATTAGAGGTAGAAAACTCTCAAATGAAGAGAGTAATGATAATGTTTACAATTCCCGCTACTCTAGATGGTGTTTTTCCACAGAAAGTGCTTCCAACGTTATGAATTGCTGTTTAGAAGCTCAGAATATGTGTATGAGGATGATAAATGAAGAGAATACTGTTTATATTTACAGGTGATTCTGATTAGACTGGCGTTTTCTGAATGGCTCAATTTAAACCTTTAAGATTCCTGGGTATACTTCTAGGAAAACTGTCTACTTTTCGTAAAACGCTTAACATACACAATGATAGTGCCGAGAAATGATTAGAAACATGTAAGAAACACTTGAAATGCTGGTACATAGAGCTGTTCTATCTTTATGTTCATGTTCAATCGGGGAGATTAGAGGTAGAATGCTGCGAAATGACGAGAGTACAGATAATGTTTACCATTCTGGCTACTTTAGATGATGTTTTTCCAAAGAAAGTGCTTTCAAACATTGAGAATTTCCATTTATAAAGCTCAGAATATGTGTGAAGCTGATAAATGAAGAGAATACTGTTTATATTTACAGTTGACTATGATTAGACTGGCGTTTTCTGAATGAAACACTTTAAATCCTGAAGATTCATGTATATACTTCTGGGAAAACTGTCTAATTTTGAAAAACTGTAAAAATACACAATGATAGTCATGGGAAATGATTAGAAACATGTAGGAAACACTTTGAATGGTGGTACATAGAGCCGATCTATCTTTATGTTCATGTTCAATCACGGAGATTAGAGGTAGAATGCTGCAAAATGAGGAGAGTACAGATAATTTTTACCATTCTGGCTACATTAGATAATGTTTTTCCAAAGAAAGTGCTTTCAAATATTAAGAATTTCCATTTATAAAGCTCAGAATATGTGTGAAGCTGATAAATGAAGAGAATACTGTTTATATTTACAGGTGATTATGATTAGACTGGCGTTTTCTGAATGGCTCAATTTAAACCTTTAAGATTCCTGGGTATACTTCTAGGAAAACTGTCTACTTTTCGTAAAACGCTTAACATACACAATGATAGTCCCGAGAAATGATTAGAAACATGTAAGAAACACTTGAAATGCTGGTACATAGAGCTGTTCTATCTTTATGTTCATGTTCAATCGGGGAGATTAGAGGTAGAATGCTGCGAAATGACGAGAGTACAGATAATGTTTACCATTCCGGCTACTTTAGATGATGTTTTTCCAAAGAAAGTGCTTTCAAACATTGAGAATTTCCATTTATATAGCTCAGAATATGTGTGAAGCTGATAAATGAAGAGAATACTGTTTATATTTACAGTTGACTATGATTAGACTGGCGTTTTCTGAATGAAACACTTTAAATCCTGAAGATTCATGTATATACTTCTGGGAAAACTGTCTAATTTTGAAAAACTGTAAAAATACACAATGATAGTCATGGGAAATGATTAGAAACATGTAGGAAACACTTTGAATGGTGGTACATAGAGCCGATCTATCTTTATGTTCATGTTCAATCACGGAGATTAGAGGTAGAATGCTGCGAAATGACGAGAGTACAGATAATTTTTACCATTCTGGCTACATTAGATAATGTTTTTCCAAAGAAAGTGCTTTCAAATATTAAGAATTTCCATTTATAAAGCTCAGAATATGTGTGAAGCTGATAAATGAAGAGAATACTGTTTATATTTACAGGTGATTATGATTAGACTGGCGTTTACTGAATGACTCAATTTAAACCTTGAAGATTCCTGTAAATACTTGTAGGAAAACTGTCTACCTTTGGTAAAACTCTTCACATACCCAATGATAGTCCCGAGAAATGATTAGAAACATGTAAGAAACACTTGAAATGCTGGTACATAGCGCTGTTCTCTGTTTATATTCATGTTCAATCACGGAGATTAGAGATAGAATGCTGCATAATGACGAGAGTACAGATAATGTTTACCATTCTGGCTACTTTAGATGATGTATTTCCGAAGAATGAGCTTTCAAATATTAAGAATTGCAGTTTATAAAGCTAGAATATGGGTATGAAGCTGATAAATGAAGAGAATACTGTTTATATTTACAACTGAGGCTGAATTGCCTGGCATTTTCTGAATGGCACAGTTTATATCTAGGAGATTCCTGTGTATACTTTCAGGAAAACTGTCTACTTTTGGTAATACTCTTAAAATACACAATGATAGTCCCCGAAATGATTAGAAACATGTGAGAAACACTTTAAATAGGGGTAAATAGAGCCGTTCTATCCTGATGGCCTAGTTCAATCACCGAGATTAGAGGTAGAAAACTCTAAAAATGAAGAGAGTAATGATAATGTTTACAATTCCCGCTACTCTAGATGGTGTTTTTCCACAGAAAGTGCTTCCAACGTTATGAATTGCTGTTTAGAAGCTCAGAATATGTGTATGAGGATGATAAATGAAGAGAATACTGTTTATATTTACAGGTGATTCTGATTAGACTGGCGTTTTCTGAATGGCTCAATTTAAACCTTTAAGATTCCTGGGTATACTTCTAGGAAAACTGTCTACTTTTCGTAAAACGCTTAACATACACAATGATAGTCCCGAGAAATGATTAGAAACATGTAAGAAACACTTGAAATGCTGGTACATAGAGCTGTTCTATCTTTATGTTCATGTTCAATCGGGGAGATTAGTGGTAGAATGCTGCGAAATGACGAGAGTACAGATAATGTTTACCATTCTGGCTACTTTAGATGATGTTTTTCCAAAGAAAGTGCTTTCAAACATTGAGAATTTCCATTTATAAAGTTCAGAATATGTGTGAAGCTGATAAATGAAGAGAATACTGTTTATATTTACAGGTGACTATGATTAGACTGGCGTTTTCTGAATGAAACACTTTAAATCCTGAAGATTCATGTATATACTTCTGGGAAAACTGTCTAATTTTGAAAAACTGTAAAAATACACAATGATAGTCCTGGGAAATGATTAGAAACATGTAGGAAACACTTTGAATGGTGGTACATAGAGCCGATCTATCTTTATGTTCATGTTCAATCACGGAGATTAGAGGTAGAATGCTGCGAAATGACGAGAG
Source organism: Myotis yumanensis (assembly GCF_028538775.1). Taxonomy (NCBI): domain Eukaryota; kingdom Metazoa; phylum Chordata; class Mammalia; order Chiroptera; family Vespertilionidae; genus Myotis; species Myotis yumanensis. Next base: position 149,851 of record NW_027223819.1, read on the forward strand.
TACAGATAATTTTTACCATTCTGGCTACATTAGATAATGTTTTTCCAAAGAAAGTGCTTTCAAATATTAAGAATTTCCATTTATAAAGCTCAGAATATGTGTGAAGCTGATAAATGAAGAGAATACTGTTTATATTTACAGGTGATTATGATTAGACTGGCGTTTTCTGAATGGCTCAATTTAAACCTTTAAGATTCCTGGGTATACTTCTAGGAAAACTGTCTACTTTTCGTAAAACGCTTAACATACACAATGATAGTCCCGAGAAATGATTAGAAACATGTAAGAAACACTTGAAATGCTGGTACATAGAGCTCTTCTATCTTTATGTTCATGTTCAATCGGGGAGATTAGAGGTAGAATGCTGCGAAATGACGAGAGTACAGATAATGTTTACCATTCCGGCTACTTTAGATGATGTTTTTCCAAAGAAAGTGCTTTCAAACATTGAGAATTTCCATTTATAAAGCTCAGAATATGTGTGAAGCTGATAAATGAAGAGAATACTGTTTATATTTACAGTTGACTATGATTAGACTGGCGTTTTCTGAATGAAACACTTTAAATCCTGAAGATTCATGTATATACTTCTGGGAAAACTGTCTAATTTTGAAAAACTGTAAAAATACACAATGATAGTCATGGGAAATGATTAGAAACATGTAGGAAACACTTTGAATGGTGGTACATAGAGCCGATCTATCTTTATGTTCATGTTCAATCACGGAGATTAGAGGTAGAATGCTGCGAAATGACGAGAGTACAGATCATTTTTACCATTCTGGCTACATTAGATAATGTTTTTCCAAAGAAAGTGCTTTCAAATATTAAGAATTTCCATTTATAAAGCTCAGAATATGTGTGAAGGTGATAAATGAAGAGAATACTGTTTATATTTACAGGTGATTATGATTAGACTGGCGTTTTCTGAATGGCTCAATTTAAACCTTTAAGATTCCTGGGTATACTTCTAGGAAAACTGTCTACTTTTCGTAAAACGCTTAACATACACAATGATAGTCCCGAGAAATGATTAGAAACATGTAAGAAACACTTGAAATGCTGGTACATAGAGCTGTTCTATCTTTATGTTCATGTTCAGTCGGGGAGATTAGAGGTAGAATGCTGCGAAATGACGAGAGTACAGATAATGTTTACCATTCCGGCTACTTTAGATGATGTTTTTCCAAAGAAAGTGCTTTCAAACATTGAGAATTTCCATTTATAAAGCTCAGAATATGTGTGAAGCTGATAAATGAAGAGAATACTGTTTATATTTACAGTTGACTATGATTAGACTGGCGTTTTCTGAATGAAACACTTTAAATCCTGAAGATTCATGTGTATACTTCTGGGAAAACTGTCTAATTTTGAAAAACTGTAAAAATACACAATGATAGTCATGGGAAATGATTAGAAACATGTAGGAAACACTTTGAATGGTGGTACATAGAGCCGATCTATCTTTATGTTCATGTTCAATCACGGAGATTAGAGGTAGAATGCTGCGAAATGACGAGAGTACAGATAATTTTTACCATTCTGGCTACATTAGATAATGTTTTTCCAAAGAAAGTGCTTTCAAATATTAAGAATTTCCATTTATAAAGCTCAGAATATGTGTGAAGCTGATAAATGAAGAGAATACTGTTTATATTTACAGGTGATTATGATTAGACTGGCGTTTACTGAATGACTCAATTTAAACCTTGAAGATTCCTGTAAATACTTGTAGGAAAACTGTCTACCTTTGGTAAAACTCTTCACATACACAATGATAGTCCCGAGAAATGATTAGAAACATGTAAGAAACACTTGAAATGCTGGTACATAGCGCTGTTCTCTGTTTATATTCATGTTCAATCACGGAGATTAGAGATAGAATGCTGCATAATGACGAGAGTACAGATAATGTTTACCATTCTGGCTACTTTAGATGATGTATTTCCGAAGAATGAGCTTTCAAATATTAAGAATTGCAGTTTATAAAGCTAGAATATGGGTATGAAGCTGATAAATGAAGAGAATACTGTTTATATTTAGAACTGAGGCTGAATTGCCTGGCGTTTTCTGAATGGCACAGTTTATATCTAGGAGATTCCTGTGTATACTTTCAGGAAAACTGTCTACTTTTGGTAATACTCTTAAAATACACAATGATAGTCCCCGAAATGATTAGAAACATGTGAGAAACACTTTAAATAGGGGTAAATAGAGCCGTTCTATCCTGATGGCCTAGTTCAATCACCGAGATTAGAGGTAGAAAACTCTAAAAATGAAGAGAGTAATGATAATGTTTACAATTCCCGCTACTCTAGATGGTGTTTTTCCACAGAAAGTGCTTCCAACGTTATGAATTGCTGTTTAGAAGCTCAGAATATGTGTATGAGGATGATAAATGAAGAGAATACTGTTTATATTTACAGGTGATTCTGATTAGACTGGCGTTTTCTGAATGGCTCAATTTAAACCTTTAAGATTCCTGGGTATACTTCTAGGAAAACTGTCTACTTTTCGTAAAACGCTTAACATACACAATGATAGTCCCGAGAAATGATTAGAAACATGTAAGAAACACTTGAAATGCTGGTACATAGAGCTGTTCTATCTTTATGTTCATGTTCAATCGGGGAGATTAGTGGTAGAATGCTGCGAAATGACGAGAGTACAGATAATGTTTACCATTCTGGCTACTTTAGATGATGTTTTTCCAAAGAAAGTGCTTTCAAACATTGAGAATTTCCATTTATAAAGTTCAGAATATGTGTGAAGCTGATAAATGAAGAGAATACTGTTTATATTTACAGGTGACTATGATTAGACTGGCGTTTTCTGAATGAAACACTTTAAATCCTGAAGATTCATGTATATACTTCTGGGAAAACTGTCTAATTTTGAAAAACTGTAAAAATACACAATGATAGTCCTGGGAAATGATTAGAAACATGTAGGAAACACTTTGAATGGTGGTACATAGAGCCGATCTATCTTTATGTTCATGTTCAATCACGGAGATTAGAGGTAGAATGCTGCGAAATGACGAGAGTACAGATAATTTTTACCATTCTGGCTACATTAGATAATGTTTTTCCAAAGAAAGTGCTTTCAAATATTAAGAATTTCCATTTATAAAGCTCAGAATATGTGTGAAGCTGATAAATGAAGAGAATACTGTTTATATTTACAGGTGATTATGATTAGACTGGCGTTTTCTGAATGGCTCAATTTAAACCTTTAAGATTCCTGGGTATACTTCTAGGAAAACTGTCTACTTTTCGTAAAACGCTTAACATACACAATGATAGTCCCGAGAAATGATTAGAAACATGTAAGAAACACTTGAAATGCTGGTACATAGAGCTCTTCTATCTTTATGTTCATGTTCAATCGGGGAGATTAGAGGTAGAATGCTGCGAAATGACGAGAGTACAGATAATGTTTACCATTCCGGCTACTTTAGATGATGTTTTTCCAAAGAAAGTGCTTTCAAACATTGAGAATTTCCATTTATAAAGCTCAGAATATGTGTGAAGCTGATAAATGAAGAGAATACTGTTTATATTTACAGTTGACTATGATTAGACTGTCGTTTTCTGAATGAAACACTTTAAATCCTGAAGATTCATGTATATACTTCTGGGAAAACTGTCTAATTTTGAAAAACTGTAAAAATACACAATGATAGTCATGGGAAATGATTAGAAACATGTAGGAAACACTTTGAATGGTGGTACATAGAGCCGATCTATCTTTATGTTCATGTTCAATCACGGAGATTAGAGGTAGAATGCTGCGAAATGACGAGAGTACAGATAATTTTTACCATTCTGGCTACATTAGATAATGTTTTTCCAAAGAAAGTGCTTTCAAATATTAAGAATTTCCATTTATAAAGCTCAGAATATGTGTGAAGGTGATAAATGAAGAGAATACTGTTTATATTTACAGGTGATTATGATTAGACTGGCGTTTTCTGAATGGCTCAATTTAAACCTTTAAGATTCCTGGGTATACTTCTAGGAAAACTGTCTACTTTTCGTAAAACGCTTAACATACACAATGATAGTCCCGAGAAATGATTAGAAACATGTAAGAAACACTTGAAATGCTGGTACATAGAGCTGTTCTATCTTTATGTTCATGTTCAGTCGGGGAGATTAGAGGTAGAATGCTGCGAAATGACGAGAGTACAGATAATGTTTACCATTCCGGCTACTTTAGATGATGTTTTTCCAAAGAAAGTGCTTTCAAACATTGAGAATTTCCATTTATAAAGCTCAGAATATGTGTGAAGCTGATAAATGAAGAGAATACTGTTTATATTTACAGTTGACTATGATTAGACTGGCGTTTTCTGAATGAAACACTTTAAATCCTGAAGATTCATGTGTATACTTCTGGGAAAACTGTCTAATTTTGAAAAACTGTAAAAATACACAATGATAGTCATGGGAAATGATTAGAAACATGTAGGAAACACTTTGAATGGTGGTACATAGAGCCGATCTATCTTTATGTTCATGTTCAATCACGGAGATTAGAGGTAGAATGCTGCGAAATGACGAGAGTACAGATAATTTTTACCATTCTGGCTACATTAGATAATGTTTTTCCAAAGAAAGTGCTTTCAAATATTAAGAATTTCCATTTATAAAGCTCAGAATATGTGTGAAGCTGATAAATGAAGAGAATACTGTTTATATTTACAGGTGATTATGATTAGACTGGCGTTTACTGAATGACTCAATTTAAACCTTGAAGATTCCTGTAAATACTTGTAGGAAAACTGTCTACCTTTGGTAAAACTCTTCACATACACAATGATAGTCCCGAGAAATGATTAGAAACATGTAAGAAACACTTGAAATGCTGGTACATAGCGCTGTTCTCTGTTTATATTCATGTTCAATCACGGAGATTAGAGATAGAATGCTGCATAATGACGAGAGTACAGATAATGTTTACCATTCTGGCTACTTTAGATGATGTATTTCCGAAGAATGAGCTTTCAAATATTAAGAATTGCAGTTTATAAAGCTAGAATATGGGTATGAAGCTGATAAATGAAGAGAATACTGTTTATATTTAGAACTGAGGCTGAATTGCCTGGCGTTTTCTGAATGGCACAGTTTATATCTAGGAGATTCCTGTGTATACTTTCAGGAAAACTGTCTACTTTTGGTAATACTCTTAAAATACACAATGATAGTCCCCGAAATGATTAGAAACATGTGAGAAACACTTTAAATAGGGGTAAATAGAGCCGTTCTATCCTGATGGCCTAGTTCAATCACCGAGATTAGAGGTAGAAAACTCTAAAAATGAAGAGAGTAATGATAATGTTTACAATTCCCGCTACTCTAGATGGTGTTTTTCCACAGAAAGTGCTTCCAACGTTATGAATTGCTGTTTAGAAGCTCAGAATATGTGTATGAGGATGATAAATGAAGAGAATACTGTTTATATTTACAGGTGATTCTGATTAGACTGGCGTTTTCTGAATGGCTCAATTTAAACCTTTAAGATTCCTGGGTATACTTCTAGGAAAACTGTCTACTTTTCGTAAAACGCTTAACATACACAATGATAGTCCCGAGAAATGATTAGAAACATGTAAGAAACACTTGAAATGCTGGTACATAGAGCTGTTCTATCTTTATGTTCATGTTCAATCGGGGAGATTAGTGGTAGAATGCTGCGAAATGACGAGAGTACAGATAATGTTTACCATTCTGGCTACTTTAGATGATGTTTTTCCAAAGAAAGTGCTTTCAAACATTGAGAATTTCCATTTATAAAGTTCAGAATATGTGTGAAGCTGATAAATGAAGAGAATACTGTTTATATTTACAGGTGACTATGATTAGACTGGCGTTTTCTGAATGAAACACTTTAAATCCTGAAGATTCATGTATATACTTCTGGGAAAACTGTCTAATTTTGAAAAACTGTAAAAATACACAATGATAGTCCTGGGAAATGATTAGAAACATGTAGGAAACACTTTGAATGGTGGTACATAGAGCCGATCTATCTTTATGTTCATGTTCAATCACGGAGATTAGAGGTAGAATGCTGCGAAATGACGAGAGTACAGATAATTTTTACCATTCTGGCTACATTAGATAATGTTTTTCCAAAGAAAGTGCTTTCAAATATTAAGAATTTCCATTTATAAAGCTCAGAATATGTGTGAAGCTGATAAATGAAGAGAATACTGTTTATATTTACAGGTGATTATGATTAGACTGGCGTTTTCTGAATGGCTCAATTTAAACCTTTAAGATTCCTGGGTATACTTCTAGGAAAACTGTCTACTTTTCGTAAAACGCTTAACATACACAATGATAGTCCCGAGAAATGATTAGAAACATGTAAGAAACACTTGAAATGCTGGTACATAGAGCTCTTCTATCTTTATGTTCATGTTCAATCGGGGAGATTAGAGGTAGAATGCTGCGAAATGACGAGAGTACAGATAATGTTTACCATTCCGGCTACTTTAGATGATGTTTTTCCAAAGAAAGTGCTTTCAAACATTGAGAATTTCCATTTATAAAGCTCAGAATATGTGTGAAGCTGATAAATGAAGAGAATACTGTTTATATTTACAGTTGACTATGATTAGACTGTCGTTTTCTGAATGAAACACTTTAAATCCTGAAGATTCATGTATATACTTCTGGGAAAACTGTCTAATTTTGAAAAACTGTAAAAATACACAATGATAGTCATGGGAAATGATTAGAAACATGTAGGAAACACTTTGAATGGTGGTACATAGAGCCGATCTATCTTTATGTTCATGTTCAATCAGGGAGATTAGAGGTAGAATGCTGCGAAATGACGAGAGTACAGATAATTTTTACCATTCTGGCTACATTAGATAATGTTTTTCCAAAGAAAGTGCTTTCAAATATTAAGAATTTCCATTTATAAAGCTCAGAATATGTGTGAAGGTGATAAATGAAGAGAATACTGTTTATATTTACAGGTGATTATGATTAGACTGGCGTTTTCTGAATGGCTCAATTTAAACCTTTAAGATTCCTGGGTATACTTCTAGGAAAACTGTCTACTTTTCGTAAAACGCTTAACATACACAATGATAGTCCCGAGAAATGATTAGAAACATGTAAGAAACACTTGAAATGCTGGTACATAGAGCTGTTCTATCTTTATGTTCATGTTCAGTCGGGGAGATTAGAGGTAGAATGCTGCGAAATGACGAGAGTACAGATAATGTTTACCATTCCGGCTACTTTAGATGATGTTTTTCCAAAGAAAGTGCTTTCAAACATTGAGAATTTCCATTTATAAAGCTCAGAATATGTGTGAAGCTGATAAATGAAGAGAATACTGTTTATATTTACAGTTGACTATGATTAGACTGGCGTTTTCTGAATGAAACACTTTAAATCCTGAAGATTCATGTGTATACTTCTGGGAAAACTGTCTAATTTTGAAAAACTGTAAAAATACACAATGATAGTCATGGGAAATGATTAGAAACATGTAGGAAACACTTTGAATGGTGGTACATAGAGCCGATCTATCTTTATGTTCATGTTCAATCACGGAGATTAGAGGTAGAATGCTGCGAAATGACGAGAGTACAGATAATTTTTACCATTCTGGCTACATTAGATAATGTTTTTCCAAAGAAAGTGCTTTCAAATATTAAGAATTTCCATTTATAAAGCTCAGAATATGTGTGAAGCTGATAAATGAAGAGAATACTGTTTATATTTACAGGTGATTATGATTAGACTGGCGTTTACTGAATGACTCAATTTAAACCTTGAAGATTCCTGTAAATACTTGTAGGAAAACTGTCTACCTTTGGTAAAACTCTTCACATACACAATGATAGTCCCGAGAAATGATTAGAAACATGTAAGAAACACTTGAAATGCTGGTACATAGCGCTGTTCTCTGTTTATATTCATGTTCAATCACGGAGATTAGAGATAGAATGCTGCATAATGACGAGAGTACAGATAATGTTTACCATTCTGGCTACTTTAGATGATGTATTTCCGAAGAATGAGCTTTCAAATATTAAGAATTGCAGTTTATAAAGCTAGAATATGGGTATGAAGCTGATAAATGAAGAGAATACTGTTTATATTTAGAACTGAGGCTGAATTGCCTGGCGTTTTCTGAATGGCACAGTTTATATCTAGGAGATTCCTGTGTATACTTTCAGGAAAACTGTCTACTTTTGGTAATACTCTTAAAATACACAATGAGAGTCCCCGAAATGATTAGAAACATGTGAGAAACACTTTAAATAGGGGTAAATAGAGCCGTTCTATCCTGATGGCCTAGTTCAATCACCGAGATTAGAGGTAGAAAACTCTCAAATGAAGAGAGTAATGATAATGTTTACAATTCCGGCTACTCTAGATGGTGTTTATCCACAGAAAGTGCTTCCAACGTTATGAATTGCTGTTTAGAAGCTCAGAATATGTGTATGAGGATGATAAATGAAGAGAATACTGTTTATATTTCCAGGTGATTCTGATTAGACTGGCGTTTTCTGAATGGCTCAATTTAAACCTTTAAGATTCCTGGGTATACTTCTAGGAAAACTGTCTACTTTTCGTAAAACGCTTAACATACACAATGATAGTCCCGAGAAATGATTAGAAACATGTAAGAAACACTTGAAATGCTGGTACATAGAGCTGTTCTATCTTTATGTTCATGTTCAATCGGGGAGATTAGAGGTAGAATGCTGCGAAATGACGAGAGTACAGATAATGTTTACCATTCTGGCTACTTTAGATGATGTTTTTCCAAAGAAAGTGCTTTCAAACATTGAGAATTTCCATTTATAAAGCTCAGAATATGTGTGAAGCTGATAAATGAAGAGAATACTGTTTATATTTACAGGTGACTAGGATTAGACTGGCGTTTTCTGAATGAAACAGTTTAAATCCTGAAGATTCATGTATATACTTCTGGGAAAACTGTCTAATTTTGAAAAACTGTAAAAATACACAATGATAGTCCTGGGAAATGATTAGAAACATGTAGGAAACACTTTGAATGGTGGTACATAGAGCCGATCTATCTTTATGTTCATGTTCAATCACGGAGATTAGAGGTAGAATGCTGCGAAATGACGAGAGTACAGATAATTTTTACCATTCTGGCTACATTAGATAATGTTTTTCCAAAGAAAGTGCTTTCAAATATTAAGAATTTCCATTTATAAAGCTCAGAATATGTGTGAAGCTGATAAATGAATAGAATACTGTTTATATTTACAGGTGATTATGATTTAACTGGCGTTTACTGAATGACTCAATTTAAACCTTGAAGATTCCTGTAAATACTTGTAGGAAAACTGTCTACCTTTGGTAAAACTCTTCACATTCACAATGATAGTCCCGAGAAATGATTAGAAACATGTAAGAAACACTTGAAATGCTGGTACATAGCGCTGTTCTCTGTTTATATTCATGTTCAATCACGGAGATTAGAGATAGAATGCTGCATAATGACGAGAGTACAGATAATGTTTACCATTCTGGCTACTTTAGATGATGTATTTCTGAAGAATGAGCTTTCAAATATTAAGAATTGCAGTTTATAAAGCTAGAATATGGGTATGAAGCTGATAAATGAAGAGAATACTGTTTATATTTACAACTGAGGCTGAATTGCCTCGCGTTTTCTGAATGGCACAGTTTATATCTAGGAGATTCCTGTGTATACTTTCAGGAAAACTGTCTACTTTTGGTAATACTCTTAAAATACACAATGAGAGTCCCCGAAATGATTAGAAACATGTGAGAAACACTTTAAATAGGGGTAAATAGAGCCGTTCTATCCTGATGGCCTAGTTCAATCACCGAGATTAGAGGTAGAAAACTCTCAAATGAAGAGAGTAATGATAATGTTTACAATTCTGGCTACTCTAGATGGTGTTTATCCACAGAAAGTGCTTCCAACGTTATGAATTGCTGTTTAGAAGCTCAGAATATGTGTATGAGTATGATAAATGAAGAGAATACTGTTTATATTTACAGGTGATTCTGATTAGACTGGCGTTTTCTGAATGGCTCAATTTAAACCTTTAATATTCCTGGGTATACTTCTAGGAAAACTGTCTACTTTTCGTAAAACGCTTAACATAAAAAATGATAGTCCCGAAAAATGATTAGAAACATGTAAGAAACACTTGAAATGCTGGTACATAGAGCTGTTCTATCTTTATGTTCATGTTCAATCGGGGAGATTAGAGGTAGAATGCTGCGAAATGACGAGAGTACAGATAATGTTTACAATTCTGGCTACTTTAGATGATGTTTTTCCAAAGAAAGAGCTTTCAAACATTGAGAATTTCCATTTATAAAGCTCAGAATATGTGTGAAGCTGATAAATGAAGAGAATACTGTTTATATTTACAGGTGACTATGATTAGACTGGCGTTTTCTGAATGAAACACTTTAAATCCTGAAGATTCATGTATATACTTCTGGGAAAACTGTCTAATTTTGAAAAACTGTAAAAATACACAATGATAGTCCTGGGAAATGATTAGAAACATGTAGGAAACACTTTGAATGGTGGTACATAGAGCCGTTCTATCTTTATGTTCATGTTCAATCACGGAGATTAGAGGTAGAATGCTGCGAAATGACGAGAGTACAGATCATTTTTACCATTCTGGCTACATTAGATAATGTTTTTCCAAAGAAAGTGCTTTCAAATATTAGAATTTCCATTTATAAAGCTCAGAATATGTGTGAAGCTGATAAATGAAGAGAATACTGTTTATATTTACAGGTGATTATGATTAGACTGGCGTTTACAGAATGACTCAATTTAAACCTTGAAGATACCTGTAAATACTTGTAGGAAAACTGTCTACCTTTGGTAAAACTCTTCACATACACAATGATAGTCCCGAGAAATGATTAGAAACATGTAAGAAACACTTGAAATGCTGGTACATAGCGCTGTTCTCTGTTTATATTCATGTTCAATCACGGAGATTAGAGATAGAATGCTGCATAATGACGAGAGTACAGATAATGTTTACCATTCTGGCTACTTTAGATGATGTATTTCCGAAGAATGAGCTTTCAAATATTAAGAATTGCAGTTTATAAAGCTAGAATATGGGTATGAAGCTGATAAATGAAGAGAATACTGTTTATATTTACAACTGAGGCTGAATTGCCTGGCGTTTTCTGAATGGCACAGTTTATATCTAGGAGATTCCTGTGTATACTTTCAGGAAAACTGTCTACTTTTGGTAATACTCTTAAAATACACAATGAGAGTCCCCGAAATGATTAGAAACATGTGAGAAACACTTTAAATAGGGGTAAATAGAGCCGTTCTATCCTGATGGCCTAGTTCAATCACCGAGATTAGAGGTAGAAAACTCTCAAATGAAGAGAGTAATGATAATGTTTACAATTCCGGCTACTCTAGATGGTGTTTATCCACAGAAAGTGCTTCCAACGTTATGAATTGCTGTTTAGAAGCTCAGAATATGTGTATGAGGATGATAAATGAAGAGAATACTGTTTATATTTCCAGGTGATTCTGATTAGACTGGCGTTTTCTGAATGGCTCAATTTAAACCTTTAAGATTCCTGGGTATACTTCTAGGAAAACTGTCTACTTTTCGTAAAACGCTTAACATACACAATGATAGTCCCGAGAAATGATTAGAAACATGTAAGAAACACTTGAAATGCTGGTACATAGAGCTGTTCTATCTTTATGTTCATGTTCAATCGGGGAGATTAGAGGTAGAATGCTGCGAAATGACGAGAGTACAGATAATGTTTACCATTCTGGCTACTTTAGATGATGTTTTTCCAAAGAGAGTGCTTTCAAACATTGAGAATTTCCATTTATAAGCTCAGAATATGTGTGAAGCTGATAAATGAAGAGAATACTGTTTATATTTACAGGTGACTATGATTAGACTGGCGTTTTCTGAATGAAACACTTTAAATCCTGAAGATTCATGTATATACTTCTGGGAAAACTGTCTAATTTTGAAAAACTAAAAATACACAATGATAGTCCTGGGAAATGATTAGAAACATGTAGGAAACACTTTGAATGGTGGTACATAGAGCCGTTCTATCTTTATGTTCATGTTCAATCACGGAGATTAGAGGTAGAATGCTGCGAAATGACGAGAGTACAGATAATTTTTACCATTCTGGCTACATTAGATAATGTTTTTCCAAAGAAAGTGCTTTCAAATATTAAGAATTTCCATTTATAAAGCTCAGAATATGTGTGAAGCTGATAAATGAAGAGAATACTGTTTATATTTACAGGTGATTATGATTAGACTGGCGTTTACTGAATGACTCAATTTAAACCTTGAAGATTCCTGTAAATACTTGTAGGAAAACTGTCTACCTTTGGTAAAACTCTTCACATACACAATGACAGTCCCGAGAAATGATTAGAAACATGTAAGAAACACTTGAAATGCTGGTACATAGCGCTGTTCTCTGTTTATATTCATGTTCAATCACGGAGATTAGAGATAGAATGCTGCATAATGACGAGAGTACAGATAATGTTTACCATTCTGGCTACTTTAGATGATGTATTTCCGAAGAATGAGCTTTCAAATATTAAGAATTGCAGTTTATAAAGCTAGAATATGGGTATGAAGCTGATAAATGAAGAGAATACTGTTTATATTTACAACTGAGGCTGAATTGCCTGGCGTTTTCTGAATGGCACAGTTTATATCTAGGAGATTCCTGTGTATACTTTCAGGAAAACTGTCTACTTTTGGTAATACTCTTAAAATACACAATGAGAGTCCCCGAAATGATTAGAAACATGTGAGAAACACTTTAAATAGGGGTAAATAGAGCCGTTCTATCCTGATGGCCTAGTTCAATCACCGAGATTAGAGGTAGAAAACTCTCAAATGAAGAGAGTAATGATAATGTTTACAATTCCGGCTACTCTAGATGGTGTTTATCCACAGAAAGTGCTTCCAACGTTATGAATTGCTGTTTAGAAGCTCAGAATATGTGTATGAGGATGATAAATGAAGAGAATACTGTTTATATTTCCAGGTGATTCTGATTAGACTGGCGTTTTCTGAATGGCTCAATTTAAACCTTTAAGATTCCTGGGTATACTTCTAGGAAAACTGTCTACTTTTCGTAAAATGCTTAACATACACAATGATAGTCCCGAGAAATGATTAGAAACATGTAAGAAACACTTGAAATGCTGGTACATAGAGCTGTTCTATCTTTATGTTCATGTTCAATCGGGGAGATTAGAGGTAGAATGCTGCGAAATGACGAGAGTACAGATAATGTTTACCATTCTGGCTACTTTAGATGATGTTTTTCCAAAGAAAGTGCTTTCAAACATTGAGAATTTCCATTTATAAAGCTCAGAATATGTGTGAAGCTGATAAATGAAGAGAATACTGTTTATATTTACAGGTGATTATGATTAGACTGGCGTTTACTGAATGACTCAATTTAAACCTTGAAGATTCCTGTAAATACTTGTAGGAAAACTGTCTACCTTTGGTATAACTCTTCACATACACAATGACAGTCCCGAGAAATGATTAGAAACATGTAAGAAACACTTGAAATGCTGGTACATAGCGCTGTTCTCTCTTTATATTCATGTTCAATCACGGAGATTAGAGATAGAATGCTGCATAATGACGAGAGTACAGATAATGTTTACCATTCTGGCTACTTTAGATGATGTATTTCCGAAGAATGAGCTTTCAAATATTAAGAATTGCAGTTTATAAAGCTAGAATATGGGTATGAAGCTGATAAATGAAGAGAATACTGTTTATATTTACAACTGAGGCTGAATTGCCTGGCGTTTTCTGAATGGCACAGTTTATATCTAGGAGATTCCTGTGTATACTTTCAGGAAAACTGTCTACTTTTGGTAATACTCTTAAAATACACAATGAGAGTCCCCGAAATGATTAGAAACATGTGAGAAACACTTTAAATAGGGGTAAATAGAGCCGTTCTATCCTGATGGCCTAGTTCAATCACCGAGATTAGAGGTAGAAAACTCTCAAATGAAGAGAGTAATGATAATGTTTACAATTCCGGCTACTCTAGATGGTGTTTATCCACAGAAAGTGCTTCCAACGTTATGAATTGCTGTTTAGAAGCTCAGAATATGTGTATGAGGATGATAAATGAAGAGAATACTGTTTATATTTACAGGTGATTCTGATTAGACTGGCGTTTTCTGAATGGCTCAATTTAAACCTTTAAGATTCCTGGGTATACTTCTAGGAAAACTGTCTACTTTTCGTAAAACGCTTAACATACACAATGATAGTCCCGAGAAATGATTAGAAACATGTAAGAAACACTTGAAATGCTGGTACATAGAGCTGTTCTATCTTTATGTTCATGTTCAATCGGGGAGATTAGAGGTAGAATGCTGCGAAATGACGAGAGTACAGATAATGTTTACCATTCTGGCTACTTTAGATGATGTTTTTCCAAAGAAAGTGCTTTCAAACATTGAGAATTTCCATTTATAAAGCTCAGAATATGTGTGAAGCTGATAAATGAAGAGAATACTGTTTATATTTACAGGTGACTATGATTAGACTGGCGTTTTCTGAATGAAACACTTTAAATCCTGAAGATTCATGTATATACTTCTGGGAAAACTGTCTAATTTTGAAAAACTGTAAAAATACACAATGATAGTCCTGGGAAATGATTAGAAACATGTAGGAAACACTTTGACTGGTGGTACATAGAGCCGTTCTATCTTTATGTTCATGTTCAATCACGGAGATTAGAGGTAGAATGCTGCGAAATGACGAGAGTACAGATAATTTTTACCATTCTGGCTACATTAGATAATGTTTTTCCAAAGAAAGTGCTTTCAAATATTAAGAATTTCCATTTATAAAGCTCAGAATATGTGTGAAGCTGATAAATGAAGAGAATACTGTTTATATTTACAGGTGATTATGATTAGACTGGCGTTTACTGAATGACTCAATTTAAACCTTGAAGATTCCTGTAAATACTTGTAGGAAAACTGTCTACCTTTGGTAAAACTCTTCACATACACAATGACAGTCCCGAGAAATGATTAGAAACATGTAAGAAACACTTGAAATGCTGGTACATAGCGCTGTTCTCTGTTTATATTCATGTTCAATCACGGAGATTAGAGATAGAATGCTGCATAATGACGAGAGTACAGATAATGTTTACCATTCTGGCTACTTTAGATGATGTATTTCCGAAGAATGAGCTTTCAAATATTAAGAATTGCAGTTTATAAAGCTAGAATATGGGTATGAAGCTGATAAATGAAGAGAATACTGTTTATATTTACAACTGAGGCTGAATTGCCTGGCGTTTTCTGAATGGCACAGTTTATATCTAGGAGATTGCTGTGTATACTTTCAGGAAAACTGTCTACTTTTGGTAATACTCTTAAAATACACAATGAGAGTCCCCGAAATGATTAGAAACATGTGAGAAACACTTTAAATAGGGGTAAATAGAGCCGTTCTATCCTGATGGCCTAGTTCAATCACCGAGATTAGAGGTAGAAAACTCTCAAATGAAGAGAGTAATGATAATGTTTACAATTCCCGCTACTCTAGATGGTGTTTTTCCACAGAAAGTGCTTCCAACGTTTTGAATTGCTGTTTAGAAGCTCAGAATATGTGTATGAGGATGATAAATGAAGAGAATACTGTTTATATTTACAGGTGATTCTGATTAGACTGGCGTTTTCTGAATGGCTCAATTTAAACCTTTAAGATTCCTGGTATACTTCTAGGAAAACTGTCTACTTTTCGTAAAACGCTTAACATACACAATGATAGTCCCGAGAAATGATTAGAAACATGTAAGAAACACTTGAAATGCTGGTACATAGAGCTGTTCTATCTTTATGTTCATGTTCAATCGGGGAGATTAGAGGTAGAATGCTGCGAAATGACGAGAGTACAGATAATGTTTACCATTCTGGCTACTTTAGATGATGTTTTTCCAAAGAAAGTGCTTTCAAACATTGAGAATTTCCATTTATAAAGCTCAGAATATGTGTGAAGCTGATAAATGAAGAGAATACTGTTTATATTTACAGGTGACTATGATTAGACTGGCGTTTTCTGAATGAAACACTTTAAATCCTGAAGATTCATGTATATACTTCTGGGAAAACTGTCTAATTTTGAAAAACTAAAAATACAGAATGATAGTCCTGGGAAATGATTAGAAACATGTAGGAAACACTTTGAATGGTGGTACATAGAGCCGTTCTATCTTTATGTTCATGTTCAATCACGGAGATTAGAGGTAGAATGCTGCGAAATGACGAGAGTACAGATAATTTTTACCATTCTGGCTACATTAGATAATGTTTTTCCAAAGAAAGTGCTTTCAAATATTAAGAATTTCCATTTATAAAGCTCAGAATATGTGTGAAGCTGATAAATGAAGAGAATACTGTTTATATTTACAGGTGATTATGATTAGACTGGCGTTTACTGAATGACTCAATTTAAACCTTGAAGATTCCTGTAAATACTTGTAGGAAAACTGTCTACCTTTGGTAAAACTCTTCACATACACAATGACAGTCCCGAGAAATGATTAGAAACATGTAAGAAACACTTGAAATGCTGGTACATAGCGCTGTTCTCTGTTTATATTCATGTTCAATCACGGAGATTAGAGATAGAATGCTGCATAATGACGAGAGTACAGATAATGTTTACCATTCTGGCTACTTTAGATGATGTATTTCCGAAGAATGAGCTTTCAAATATTAAGAATTGCAGTTTATAAAGCTAGAATATGGGTATGAAGCTGATAAATGAAGAGAATACTGTTTATATTTACAACTGAGGCTGAATTGCCTGGCGTTTTCTGAATGGCACAGTTTATATCTAGGAGATTGCTGTGTATACTTTCAGGAAAACTGTCTACTTTTGGTAATACTCTTAAAATACACAATGAGAGTCCCCGAAATGATTAGAAACATGTGAGAAACACTTTAAATAGGGGTAAATAGAGCCGTTCTATCCTGATGGCCTAGTTCAATCACCGAGATTAGAGGTAGAAAACTCTCAAATGAAGAGAGTAATGATAATGTTTACAATTCCCGCTACTCTAGATGGTGTTTTTCCACAGAAAGTGCTTCCAACGTTTTGAATTGCTGTTTAGAAGCTCAGAATATGTGTATGAGGATGATAAATGAAGAGAATACTGTTTATATTTACAGGTGATTCTGATTAGACTGGCGTTTTCTGAATGGCTCAATTTAAACCTTTAAGATTCCTGGTATACTTCTAGGAAAACTGTCTACTTTTCGTAAAACGCTTAACATACACAATGATAGTCCCGAGAAATGATTAGAAACATGTAAGAAACACTTGAAATGCTGGTACATAGAGCTGTTCTATCTTTATGTTCATGTTCAATCGGGGAGATTAGAGGTAGAATGCTGCGAAATGACGAGAGTACAGATAATGTTTACCATTCTGGCTACTTTAGATGATGTTTTTCCAAAGAAAGTGCTTTCAAACATTGAGAATTTCCATTTATAAAGCTCAGAATATGTGTGAAGCTGATAAATGAAGAGAATACTGTTTATATTTACAGGTGACTATGATTAGACTGGCGTTTTCTGAATGAAACACTTTAAATCCTGAAGATTCATGTATATACTTCTGGGAAAACTGTCTAATTTTGAAAAACTAAAAATACACAATGATAGTCCTGGGAAATGTTTAGAAACATGTAGGAAACACTTTGAATGGTGGTACATAGAGCCGTTCTATCTTTATGTTCATGTTCAATCACGGAGATTAGAGGTAGAATGCTGCGAAATGACGAGAGTACAGATAATTTTTACCATTCTGGCTACATTAGATAATGTTTTTCCAAAGAAAGTGCTTTCAAATATTAAGAATTTCCATTTATAAAGCTCAGAATATGTGTGAAGCTGATAAATGAAGAGAATACTGTTTATATTTACAGGTGATTATGATTAGACTGGCGTTTACTGAATGACTCAATTTAAACCTTGAATATTCCTGTCAATACTTGTAGGAAAACTGTCTACCTTTGGTAAAACTCTTCACATACACAATGACAGTCCCGAGAAATGATTAGAAACATGTAAGAAACACTTGAAATGCTGGTACATAGCGCTGTTCTCTGTTTATATTCATGTTCAATCACGGAGATTAGAGATAGAATGCTGCATAATGACGAGAGTACAGATAATGTTTACCATTCTGGCTACTTTAGATGATGTATTTCCGATGAATGAGCTTTCAAATATTAAGAATTGCAGTTTATAAAGCTAGAATATGGGTATGAAGCTGATAAATGAAGAGAATACTGTTTATATTTACAACTGAGGCTGAATTGACTGGCGTTTTCTGAATGGCACAGTTTATATCTAGGAGATTCCTGTGTATACTTTCAGGAAAACTGTCTACTTTTGGTAATACTCTTAAAATACACAATGAGAGTCCCCGAAATGATTAGAAACATGTGAGAAACACTTTAAATAGGGGTAAATAGAGCCGTTCTATCCTGATGGCCTAGTTCAATCACCGAGATTAGAGGTAGAAAACTCTCAAATGAAGAGAGTAATGATAATGTTTACAATTCCGGCTACTCTAGATGGTGTTTATCCACAGAAAGTGCTTCCAACGTTATGAATTGCTGTTTAGAAGCTCAGAATATGTGTATGAGGATGATAAATGAAGAGAATACTGTTTATATTTACAGGTGATTCTGATTAGACTGGCGTTTTCTGAATGGCTCAATTTAAACCTTTAAGATTCCTGGGTATACTTCTAGGAAAACTGTCTACTTTTCGTAAAACGCTTAACATACACAATGATAGTCCCGAGAAATGATTAGAAACATGTAAGAAACACTTGAAATGCTGGTACATAGAGCTGTTCTATCTTTATGTTCATGTTCAATCGGGGAGATTAGAGGTAGAATGCTGCGAAATGACGAGAGTACAGATAATGTTTACCATTCTGGCTACTTTAGATGATGTTTTTCCAAAGAAAGTGCTTTCAAACATTGAGAATTTCCATTTATAAAGCTCAGAATATGTGTGAAGCTGATAAATGAAGAGAATACTGTTTATATTTACAGGTGACTATGATTAGACTGGCGTTTTCTGAATGAAACACTTTAAATCCTGAAGATTCATGTATATACTTCTGGGAAAACTGTCTAATTTTGAAAAACTGTAAAAATACACAATGATAGTCCTGGGAAATGATTAGAAAAATGTAGGAAACACTTTGAATGGTGGTACATAGAGCCGTTCTATCTTTATGTTCATGTTCAATCACGGAGATTAGAGGTAGAATGCTGCGAAATGACGAGAGTACAGATAATTTTTACCATTCTGGCTACATTAGATAATGTTTTTCCAAAGAAAGTGCTTTCAAATATTAAGAATTTCCATTTATAAAGCTCAGAATATGTGTGAAGCTGATAAATGAAGAGAATACTGTTTATATTTACAGGTGATTATGATTAGACTGGCGTTTACTGAATGACTCAATTTAAACCTTGAAGATTCCTGTAAATACTTGTAGGAAAACTGTCTACCTTTGGTAAAACTCTTCACATACACAATGACAGTCCCGAGAAATGATTAGAAACATGTAAGAAACACTTGAAATGCTGGTACATAGCGCTGTTCTCTGTTTATATTCATGTTCAATCACGGAGATTAGAGATAGAATGCTGCATAATGACGAGAGTACAGATAATGTTTACCATTCTGGCTACTTTAGATGATGGATTCCCAAAGAATGAGCTTTCAAATATTAAGAATTGCAGTTTATAAAGCTAGAATATGGGTATGAAGCTGATAAATGAAGAGAATACTGTTTATATTTACAACTGAGGCTGAATTGCCTGGCGTTTTCTGAATGGCACAGTTTATATCTAGGAGATTCCTGTGTATACTTTCAGGAAAACTGTCTACTTTTGGTAATACTCTTAAAATACACAATGAGAGTCCCCGAAATGATTAGAAACATGTGAGAAACACTTTAAATAGGGGTAAATAGAGCCGTTCTATCCTGATGGCCTAGTTCAATCACCGAGATTAGAGGTAGAAAACTCTCAAATGAAGAGAGTAATGATAATGTTTACAATTCGCACTAGTCTAGATGGTGTTTTTCCACAGAAAGTGCTTCCAACGTTTTGAATTGCTGTTTAGAAGCTCAGAATATGTGTATGAGGATGATAAATGAAGAGAATACTGTTTATATTTACAGGTGATTCTGATTAGACTGGCGTTTTCTGAATGGCTCAATTTAAACCTTTAAGATTCCTGGGTATACTTCTAGGAAAACTGTCTACTTTTCGTAAAACGCTTAACATACACAATGATAGTCCCGAGAAATGATTAGAAACATGTAAGAAACACTTGAAATGCTGGTACATAGAGCTGTTCTATCTTTATGTTCATGTTCAATCGGGGAGATTAGAGGTAGAATGCTGCGAAATGACGAGAGTACAGATAATGTTTACCATTCTGGCTACTTTAGATGATGTTTTTCCAAAGAAAGTGCTTTCAAACATTGAGAATTTCCATTTATAAAGCTCAGAATATGTGTGAAGCTGATAAATGAAGAGAATACTGTTTATATTTACAGGTGACTATGATTAGACTGGCGTTTTCTGAATGAAACACTTTAAATCCTGAAGATTCATGTATATACTTCTGGGAAAACTGTCTAATTTTGAAAAACTGTAAAAATACACAATGATAGTCCTGCGAAATGATTAGAAACATGTAGGAAACACTTGAAATGCTGGCACATAGAGCCGTTCTATCTTTATGTTCATGTTCAATCACGGAGATTAGAGGTAGAATGCTGCGAAATGACGAGAGTACAGATAATTTTTACCATTCTGGCTACATTAGATAATGTTTTTCCAAAGAAAGTGCTTTCAAATATTAAGAATTTCCATTTATAAAGCTCAGAATATGTGTGAAGCTGATAAATGAAGAGAATACTGTTTATATTTACAGGTGATTATGATTAGACTGGCGTTTACTGAATGACTCAATTTAAACCTTGAAGATTCCTGTAAATACTTGTAGGAAAACTGTCTACCTTTGGTGAAACTCTTCACATACACAATGATAGTCCCGAGAAATGATTAGAAACATGTAAGAAACACTTGAAATGCTGGTACATAGCGCTGTTCTCTGTTTATATTCATGTTCAATCACGGAGATTAGAGATAGAATGCTGCATAATGACGAGAGTACAGATAATGTTTACCATTCTGGCTACTTTAGATGATGGATTCCCAAAGAATGAGCTTTCAAATATTAAGAATTGCAGTTTATAAAGCTAGAATATGGGTATGAAGCTGATAAATGAAGAGAATACTGTTTATATTTACAACTGAGGCTGAATTGCCTGGCGTTTTCTGAATGGCACAGTTTATATCTAGGAGATTCCTGTGTATACTTTCAGGAAAACTGTCTACTTTTGGTAATACTCTTAAAATACACAATGAGAGTCCCCGAAATGATTAGAAACATGTGAGAAACACTTTAAATAGGTGTAAATAGAGCCGTTCTATCCTGATGGCCTAGTTCAATCACCGAGATTAGAGGTAGAAAACTCTCAAATGAAGAGAGTAATGATAATGTTTACAATTCGCACTAGTCTAGATGGTGTTTTTCCACAGAAAGTGCTTCCAACGTTTTGAATTGCTGTTTAGAAGCTCAGAATATGTGTATGAGGATGATAAATGAAGAGAATACTGTTTATATTTACAGGTGATTCTGATTAGACTGGCGTTTTCTGAATGGCTCAATTTAAACCTTTAAGATTCCTGGGTATACTTCTAGGAAAACTGTCTACTTTTCGTAAAACGCTTAACATACACAATGATAGTCCCGAGAAATGATTAGAAACATGTAAGAAACACTTGAAATGCTGGTACATAGAGCTGTTCTATCTTTATGTTCATGTTCAATCGGGGAGATTAGAGGTAGAATGCTGCGAAATGACGAGAGTACAGATAATGTTTACCATTCTGGCTACTTTAGATGATGTTTTTCCAAAGAAAGTGCTTTCAAACATTGAGAATTTCCATTTATAAAGCTCAGAATATGTGTGAAGCTGATAAATGAAGAGAATACTGTTTATATTTACAGGTGACTATGATTAGACTGGCGTTTTCTGAATGAAACACTTTAAATCCTGAAGATTCATGTATATACTTCTGGGAAAACTGTCTAATTTTGAAAAACTGTAAAAATACACAATGATAGTCCTGGGAAATGATTAGAAACATGTAGGAAACACTTGAAATGCTGGCACATAGAGCCGTTCTATCTTTATGTTCATGTTCAATCAGGGAGATTAGAGGTAGAATGCTGCGAAATGACGAGAGTACAGATAATTTTTACCATTCTGGCTACATTAGATAATGTTTTTCCAAAGAAAGTGCTTTCAAATATTAAGAATTTCCATTTATAAAGCTCAGAATATGTGTGAAGCTGATAAATGAAGAGAATACTGTTTATATTTACAGGTGATTATGATTAGACTGGCGTTTACTGAATGACTCAATTTAAACCTTGAAGATTCCTGTAAATAGTTGTAGGAAAACTGTCTACCTTTGGTGAAACTCTTCACATACACAATGATAGTCCCGAGAAATGATTAGAAACATGTAAGAAACACTTGAAATGCTGGTACATAGCGCTGTTCTCTGTTTATATTCATGTTCAATCACGGAGATTAGAGATAGAATGCTGCATAATGACGAGAGTACAGATAATGTTTACCATTCTGGCTACTTTAGATGATGGATTCCCAAAGAATGAGCTTTCAAATATTAAGAATTGCAGTTTATAAAGCTAGAATATGGGTATGAAGCTGATAAATGAAGAGAATACTGTTTATATTTACAACTGAGGCTGAATTGCCTGGCGTTTTCTGAATGGCACAGTTTATATCTAGGAGATTCCTGTGTATACTTTCAGGAAAACTGTCTACTTTTGGTAATACTCTTAAAATACACAATGAGAGTCCCCGAAATGATTAGAAACATGTGAGAAACACTTTAAATAGGGGTAAATAGAGCCGTTCTATCCTGATGGCCTAGTTCAATCACCGAGATTAGAGGTAGAAAACTCTCAAATGAAGAGAGTAATGATAATGTTTACAATTCTGGCTACTCTAGATGGTGTTTATCCACAGAAAGTGCTTCCAACGTTATGAATTGCTGTTTAGAAGCTCAGAATATGTGTATGAGGATGATAAATGAAGAGAATACTGTTTATATTTACAGGTGATTCTGATTAGACTGGCGTTTTCTGAATGGCTCAATTTAAACCTTTAATATTCCTGGGTATACTTCTAGGAAAACTGTCTACTTTTCGTAAAACGCTTAACATAAACAATGATAGTCCCGAAAAATGATTAGAAACATGTAAGAAACACTTGAAATGCTGGTACATAGAGCTGTTTTATCTTTATGTTCATGTTCAATCGGGGAGATTAGAGGTAGAATGCTGCGAAATGACGAGAGTACAGATAATGTTTACCATTCTGGCTACTTTAGATGATGTTTTTCCATAGAAAGAGCTTTCAAACATTGAGAATTTCCATTTATAAAGCTCAGAATATGTGTGAAGCTGATAAATGAAGAGAATACTGTTTATATTTACAGGTGACTATGATTAGACTGGCGTTTTCTGAATGAAACACTTTAAATCCTGAAGATTCATGTATATACTTCTGGGAAAACTGTCTAATTTTGAAAAACTGTAAAAATACACAATGATAGTCCTGGGAAATGATTAGAAACATGTAGGAAACACTTTGAATGGTGGTACATAGAGCCGTTCTATCTTTATGTTCATGTTCAATCACGGAGATTAGAGGTAGAATGCTGCGAAATGACGAGAGTACAGATCATTTTTACCATTCTGGCTACATTAGATAATGTTTTTCCAAAGAAAGTGCTTTCAAATATTAAGAATTTCCATTTATAAAGCTCAGAATATGTGTGAAGCTGATAAATGAAGAGAATACTGTTTATATTTACAGGTGATTATGATTAGACTGGCGTTTACAGAATGACTCAATTTAAACCTTTAAGATACCTGTAAATACTTGTAGGAAAACTGTCTACCTTTGGTAAAACTCTTCACATACACAATGATAGTCCCGAGAAATGATTAGAAACATGTAAGAAACACTTGAAATGCTGGTACATAGCGCTGTTCTCTGTTTATATTCATGTTCAATCACGGAGATTAGAGATAGAATGCTGCATAATGACGAGAGTACAGATAATGTTTACCATTCTGGCTACTTTAGATGATGTATTTCCGAAGAATGAGCTTTCAAATATTAAGAATTGCAGTTTATAAAGCTAGAATATGGGTATGAAGCTGATAAATGAAGAGAATACTGTTTATATTTACAACTGAGGCTGAATTGCCTGGCGTTTTCTGAATGGCACAGTTTATATCTAGGAGATTCCTGTGTATACTTTCAGGAAAACTGTCTACTTTTGGTAATACTCTTAAAATACACAATGAGAGTCCCCGAAATGATTAGAAACATGTGAGAAACACTTTAAATAGGGGTAAATAGAGCCGTTCTATCCTGATGGCCTAGTTCAATCACCGAGATTAGAGGTAGAAAACTCTCAAATGAAGAGAGTAATGATAATGTTTACAATTCCGGCTACTCTAGATGGTGTTTATCCACAGAAAGTGCTTCCAACGTTATGAATTGCTGTTTAGAAGCTCAGAATATGTGTATGAGGATGATAAATGAAGAGAATACTGTTTATATTTACAGGTGATTCTGATTAGACTGGCGTTTTCTGAATGGCTCAATTTAAACCTTTAAGATTCCTGGGTATACTTCTAGGAAAACTGTCTACTTTTCGTAAAACGCTTAACATACACAATGATAGTCCCGAGAAATGATTAGAAACATGTAAGAAACACTTGAAATGCTGGTACATAGAGCTGTTCTATCTTTATGTTCATGTTCAATCGGGGAGATTAGAGGTAGAATGCTGCGAAATGACGAGAGTACAGATAATGTTTACCATTCTGGCTACTTTAGATGATGTTTTTCCAAAGAAAGTGCTTTCAAACATTGAGAATTTCCATTTATAAGCTCAGAATATGTGTGAAGCTGATAAATGAAGAGAATACTGTTTATATTTACAGGTGACTATGATTAGACTGGCGTTTTCTGAATGAAACACTTTAAATCCTGAAGATTCATGTATATACTTCTGGGAAAACTGTCTAATTTTGAAAAACTAAAAATACACAATGATAGTCCTGGGAAATGATTAGAAACATGTAGGAAACACTTTGAATGGTGGTACATAGAGCCGTTCTATCTTTATGTTCATGTTCAATCACGGAGATTAGAGGTAGAATGCTGCGAAATGACGAGAGTACAGATAATTTTTACCATTCTGGCTACATTAGATAATGTTTTTCCAAAGAAAGTGCTTTCAAATATTAAGAATTTCCATTTATAAAGCTCAGAATATGTGTGAAGCTGATAAATGAAGAGAATACTGTTTATATTTACAGGTGATTATGATTAGACTGGCGTTTACTGAATGACTCAATTTAAACCTTGAAGATTCCTGTAAATACTTGTAGGAAAACTGTCTACCTTTGGTAAAACTCTTCACATACACAATGACAGTCCCGAGAAATGATTAGAAACATGTAAGAAACACTTGAAATGCTGGTACATAGCGCTGTTCTCTGTTTATATTCATGTTCAATCACGGAGATTAGAGATAGAATGCTGCATAATGACGAGAGTACAGATAATGTTTACCATTCTGGCTACTTTAGATGATGTATTTCCGAAGAATGAGCTTTCAAATATTAAGAATTGCAGTTTATAAAGCTAGAATATGGGTATGAAGCTGATAAATGAAGAGAATACTGTTTATATTTACAACTGAGGCTGAATTGCCTGGCGTTTTCTGAATGGCACAGTTTATATCTAGGAGATTCCTGTGTATACTTTCAGGAAAACTGTCTACTTTTGGTAATACTCTTAAAATACACATGAGAGTCCCCGAAATGATTAGAAACATGTGAGAAACACTTTAAATAGGGGTAAATAGAGCCGTTCTATCCTGATGGCCTAGTTCAATCACCGAGATTAGAGGTAGAAAACTCTCAAATGAAGAGAGTAATGATAATGTTTACAATTCCGGCTACTCTAGATGGTGTTTATCCACAGAAAGTGCTTCCAACGTTATGAATTGCTGTTTAGAAGCTCAGAATATGTGTATGAGGATGATAAATGAAGAGAATACTGTTTATATTTACAGGTGATTCTGATTAGACTGGCGTTTTCTGAATGGCTCAATTTAAACCTTTAAGATTCCTGGGTATACTTCTAGGAAAACTGTCTACTTTTCGTAAAACGCTTAACATACACAATGATAGTCCCGAGAAATGATTAGAAACATGTAAGAAACACTTGAAATGCTGGTACATAGAGCTGTTCTATCTTTATGTTCATGTTCAATCGGGGAGATTAGAGGTAGAATGCTGCGAAATGACGAGAGTACAGATAATGTTTACCATTCTGGCTACTTTAGATGATGTTTTTCCAAAGAAAGTGCTTTCAAACATTGAGAATTTCCATTTATAAGCTCAGAATATGTGTGAAGCTGATAAATGAAGAGAATACTGTTTATATTTACAGGTGACTATGATTAGACTGGCGTTTTCTGAATGAAACACTTTAAATCCTGAAGATTCATGTATATACTTCTGGGAAAACT
Organism: Myotis yumanensis; assembly: GCF_028538775.1. Classification (NCBI taxonomy): domain Eukaryota; kingdom Metazoa; phylum Chordata; class Mammalia; order Chiroptera; family Vespertilionidae; genus Myotis; species Myotis yumanensis. The sequence continues at coordinate 176,709 of NW_027223819.1, forward strand.
GTCTAATTTTGAAAAACTAAAAATACACAATGATAGTCCTGGGAAATGATTAGAAACATGTAGGAAACACTTTGAATGGTGGTACATAGAGCCGTTCTATCTTTATGTTCATGTTCAATCACGGAGATTAGAGGTAGAATGCTGCGAAATGACGAGAGTACAGATAATTTTTACCATTCTGGCTACATTAGATAATGTTTTTCCAAAGAAAGTGCTTTCAAATATTAAGAATTTCCATTTATAAAGCTCAGAATATGTGTGAAGCTGATAAATGAAGAGAATACTGTTTATATTTACAGGTGATTATGATTAGACTGGCGTTTACTGAATGACTCAATTTAAACCTTGAAGATTCCTGTAAATACTTGTAGGAAAACTGTCTACCTTTGGTAAAACTCTTCACATACACAATGACAGTCCCGAGAAATGATTAGAAACATGTAAGAAACACTTGAAATGCTGGTACATAGCGCTGTTCTCTGTTTATATTCATGTTCAATCACGGAGATTAGAGATAGAATGCTGCATAATGACGAGAGTACAGATAATGTTTACCATTCTGGCTACTTTAGATGATGTATTTCCGAAGAATGAGCTTTCAAATATTAAGAATTGCAGTTTATAAAGCTAGAATATGGGTATGAAGCTGATAAATGAAGAGAATACTGTTTATATTTACAACTGAGGCTGAATTGCCTGGCGTTTTCTGAATGGCACAGTTTATATCTAGGAGATTCCTGTGTATACTTTCAGGAAAACTGTCTACTTTTGGTAATACTCTTAAAATACACATGAGAGTCCCCGAAATGATTAGAAACATGTGAGAAACACTTTAAATAGGGGTAAATAGAGCCGTTCTATCCTGATGGCCTAGTTCAATCACCGAGATTAGAGGTAGAAAACTCTCAAATGAAGAGAGTAATGATAATGTTTACAATTCCGGCTACTCTAGATGGTGTTTATCCACAGAAAGTGCTTCCAACGTTATGAATTGCTGTTTAGAAGCTCAGAATATGTGTATGAGGATGATAAATGAAGAGAATACTGTTTATATTTCCAGGTGATTCTGATTAGACTGGCGTTTTCTGAATGGCTCAATTTAAACCTTTAAGATTCCTGGGTATACTTCTAGGAAAACTGTCTACTTTTCGTAAAATGCTTAACATACACAATGATAGTCCCGAGAAATGATTAGAAACATGTAAGAAACACTTGAAATGCTGGTACATAGAGCTGTTCTATCTTTATGTTCATGTTCAATCGGGGAGATTAGAGGTAGAATGCTGCGAAATGACGAGAGTACAGATAATGTTTACCATTCTGGCTACTTTAGATGATGTTTTTCCAAAGAAAGTGCTTTCAAACATTGAGAATTTCCATTTATAAAGCTCAGAATATGTGTGAAGCTGATAAATGAAGAGAATACTGTTTATATTTACAGGTGACTATGATTAGACTGGCGTTTTCTGAATGAAACACTTTAAATCCTGAAGATTCATGTATATACTTCTGGGAAAACTGTCTAATTTTGAAAAACTAAAAATACACAATGATAGTCCTGGGAAATGATTAGAAACATGTAGGAAACACTTTGAATGGTGGTACATAGAGCCGTTCTATCTTTATGTTCATGTTCAATCACGGAGATTAGAGGTAGAATGCTGCGAAATGACGAGAGTACAGATAATTTTTACCATTCTGGCTACATAAGATAATGTTTTTCCAAAGAAAGTGCTTTCAAATATTAAGAATTTCCATTTATAAAGCTCAGAATATGTGTGAAGCTGATAAATGAAGAGAATACTGTTTATATTTACAGGTGATTATGATTAGACTGGCGTTTACTGAATGACTCAATTTAAACCTTGAAGATTCCTGTAAATACTTGTAGGAAAACTGTCTACCTTTGGTAAAACTCTTCACATACACAATGACAGTCCCGAGAAATGATTAGAAACATGTAAGAAACACTTGAAATGCTGGTACATAGCGCTGTTCTCTGTTTATATTCATGTTCAATCACGGAGATTAGAGATAGAATGCTGCATAATGACGAGAGTACAGATAATGTTTACCATTCTGGCTACTTTAGATGATGGATTCCCAAAGAATGAGCTTTCAAATATTAAGAATTGCAGTTTATAAAGCTAGAATATGGGTATGAAGCTGATAAATGAAGAGAATACTGTTTATATTTACAACTGAGGCTGAATTGCCTGGCGTTTTCTGAATGGCACAGTTTATATCTAGGAGATTCCTGTGTATACTTTCAGGAAAACTGTCTACTTTTGGTAATACTCTTAAAATACACAATGAGAGTCCCCGAAATGATTAGAAACATGTGAGAAACACTTTAAATAGGGGTAAATAGAGCCGTTCTATCCTGATGGCCTAGTTCAATCACCGAGATTAGAGGTAGAAAACTCTCAAATAAAGAGAGTAATGATAATGTTTACAATTCGCACTAGTCTAGATGGTGTTTTTCCACAGAAAGTGCTTCCAACGTTTTGAATTGCTGTTTAGAAGCTCAGAATATGTGTATGAGGATGATAAATGAAGAGAATACTGTTTATATTTACAGGTGATTCTGATTAGACTGGCGTTTTCTGAATGGCTCAATTTAAACCTTTAAGATTCCTGGGTATACTTCTAGGAAAACTGTCTACTTTTCGTAAAACGCTTAACATACACAATGATAGTCCCGAGAAATGATTAGAAACATGTAAGAAACACTTGAAATGCTGGTACATAGAGCTGTTCTATCTTTATGTTCATGTTCAATCGGGGAGATTAGAGGTAGAATGCTGCGAAATGACGAGAGTACAGATAATGTTTACCATTCTGGCTACTTTAGATGAAGTTTTTCCAAAGAAAGTGCTTTCAAACATTGAGAATTTCCATTTATAAAGCTCAGAATATGTGTGAAGCTGATAAATGAAGAGAATACTGTTTATATTTACAGGTGACTATGATTAGACTGGCGTTTTCTGAATGAAACACTATAAATCCTGAAGATTCATGTATATACTTCTGGGAAAACTGTCTAATTTTGAAAAACTGTAAAAATACACAATGATAGTCCTGGGAAATGATTAGAAACATGTAGGAAACACTTTGAATGGTGGTACATAGAGCCGTTCTATCTTTATGTTCATGTTCAATCACGGAGATTAGAGGTAGAATGCTGCGAAATGACGAGAGTACAGATAATTTTTACCATTCTGGCTACATTAGATAATGTTTTTCCAAAGAAAGTGCTTTCAAATATTAAGAATTTCCATTTATAAAGCTCAGAATATGTGTGAAGCTGATAAATGAAGAGAATACTGTTTATATTTACAGGTGATTATGATTAGACTGGCGTTTACTGAATGACTCAATTTAAACCTTGAAGATTCCTGTAAATACTTGTAGGAAAACTGTCTACCTTTGGTAAAACTCTTCACATACACAATGACAGTCCCGAGAAATGATTAGAAACATGTAAGAAACACTTGAAATGCTGGTACATAGCGCTGTTCTCTGTTTATATTCATGTTCAATCACGGAGATTAGAGATAGAATGCTGCATAATGACGAGAGTACAGATAATGTTTACCATTCTGGCTACTTTAGATGATGGATTCCCAAAGAATGAGCTTTCAAATATTAAGAATTGCAGTTTATAAAGCTAGAATATGGGTATGAAGCTGATCAATGAAGAGAATACTGTTTATATTTACAACTGAGGCTGAATTGCCTGGCGTTTTCTGAATGGCACAGTTTATATCTAGGAGATTCCTGTGTATACTTTCAGGAAAACTGTCTACTTTTGGTAATACTCTTAAAATACACAATGAGAGTCCCCGAAATGATTAGAAACATGTGAGAAACACTTTAAATAGGGGTAAATAGAGCCGTTCTATCCTGATGGCCTAGTTCAATCACCGAGATTAGAGGTAGAAAACTCTCAAATGAAGAGAGTAATGATAATGTTTACAATTCGCACTAGTCTAGATGGTGTTTTTCCACAGAAAGTGCTTCCAACGTTTTGAATTGCTGTTTAGAAGCTCAGAATATGTGTATGAGGATGATAAATGAAGAGAATACTGTTTATATTTACAGGTGATTCTGATTAGACTGGCGTTTTCTGAATGGCTCAATTTAAACCTTTAAGATTCCTGGGTATACTTCTAGGAAAACTGTCTACTTTTCGTAAAACGCTTAACATACACAATGATAGTCCCGAGAAATGATTAGAAACATGTAAGAAACACTTGAAATGCTGGTACATAGAGCTGTTCTATCTTTATGTTCATGTTCAATCGGGGAGATTAGAGGTAGAATGCTGCGAAATGACGAGAGTACAGATAATGTTTACCATTCTGGCTACTTTAGATGATGTTTTTCCAAAGAAAGTGCTTTCAAACATTGAGAATTTCCATTTATAAAGCTCAGAATATGTGTGAAGCTGATAAATGAAGAGAATACTGTTTATATTTACAGGTGACTATGATTAGACTGGCGTTTTCTGAATGAAACACTTTAAATCCTGAAGATTCATGTATATACTTCTGGGAAAACTGTCTAATTTTGAAAAACTGTAAAAATACACAATGATAGTCCTGCGAAATGATTAGAAACATGTAGGAAACACTTGAAATGCTGGCACATAGAGCCGTTCTATCTTTATATTCATGTTCAATCACGGAGATTAGAGGTAGAATGCTGCGAAATGACGAGAGTACAGATAATTTTTACCATTCTGGCTACATTAGATAATGTTTTTCCAAAGAAAGTGCTTTCAAATATTAAGAATTTCCATTTATAAAGCTCAGAATATGTGTGAAGCTGATAAATGAAGAGAATACTGTTTATATTTACAGGTGATTATGATTAGACTGGCGTTTACTGAATGACTCAATTTAAACCTTAAAGATTCCTGTAAATACTTGTAGGAAAACTGTCTACCTTTGGTGAAACTCTTCACATACACAATGATAGTCCCGAGAAATGATTAGAAACATGTAAGAAACACTTGAAATGCTGGTACATAGCGCTGTTCTCTGTTTATATTCATGTTCAATCACGGAGATTAGAGATAGAATGCTGCATAATGACGAGAGTACAGATAATGTTTACCATTCTGGCTACTTTAGATGATGGATTCCCAAAGAATGAGCTTTCAAATATTAAGAATTGCAGTTTATAAAGCTAGAATATGGGTATGAAGCTGATAAATGAAGAGAATACTGTTTATATTTACAACTGAGGCTGAATTGCCTGGCGTTTTCTGAATGGCACAGTTTATATCTAGGAGATTCCTGTGTATACTTTCAGGAAAACTGTCTACTTTTGGTAATACTCTTAAAATACACAATGAGAGTCCCCGAAATGATTAGAAACATGTGAGAAACACTTTAAATAGGTGTAAATAGAGCCGTTCTATCCTGATGGCCTAGTTCAATCACCGAGATTAGAGGTAGAAAACTCTCAAATGAAGAGAGTAATGATAATGTTTACAATTCTGGCTACTCTAGATGGTGTTTATCCACAGAAAGTGCTTCCAACGTTATGAATTGCTGTTTAGAAGCTCAGAATATGTGTATGAGGATGATAAATGAAGAGAATACTGTTTATATTTACAGGTGATTCTGATTAGACTGGCATTTTCTGAATGGCTCAATTTAAACCTTTAAGATTCCTGGGTATACTTCTAGGAAAACTGTCTACTTTTCGTAAAACGCTTAACATACACAATGATAGTCCCGAGAAATGATTAGAAACATGTAAGAAACACTTGAAATGCTGGTACATAGAGCTGTTCTATCTTTATGTTCATGTTCAATCGGGGAGATTAGAGGTAGAATGCTGCGAAATGACGAGAGTACAGATAATGTTTCCCATTCTGGCTACTTTAGATGATGTTTTTCCAAAGAAAGTGCTTTCAAACATTGAGAATTTCCATTTATAAAGCTCAGAATATGTGTGAAGCTGATAAATGAAGAGAATACTGTTTATATTTACAGGTGACTATGATTAGACTGGCGTTTTCTGAATGAAACACTTTAAATCCTGAAGATTCATGTATATACTTCTGGGAAAACTGTCTAATTTTGAAAAACTGTAAAAATACACAATGATAGTCCTGGGAAATGATTAGAAACATGTAGGAAACACTTTGAATGGTGGTACATAGAGCCGTTCTATCTTTATGTTCATGTTCAATCACGGAGATTAGAGGTAGAATGCTGCGAAATGACGAGAGTACAGATAATTTTTACCATTCTGGCTACATTAGATAATGTTTTTCCAAAGAAAGTGCTTTCAAATATTAAGAATTTCCATTTATAAAGCTCAGAATATGTGTGAAGCTGATAAATGAAGAGAATACTGTTTATATTTACAGGTGATTATGATTAGACTGGCGTTTACTGAATGACTCAATTTAAACCTTGAAGATTCCTGTAAATACTTGTAGGAAAACTGTCTACCTTTGGTAAAACTCTTCACATACACAATGACAGTCCCGAGAAATGATTAGAAACATGTAAGAAACACTTGAAATGCTGGTACATAGCGCTGTTCTCTGTTTATATTCATGTTCAATCACGGAGATTAGAGATAGAATGCTGCATAATGACGAGAGTACAGATAATGTTTACCATTCTGGCTACTTTAGATGATGTATTTCCGAAGAATGAGCTTTCAAATATTAAGAATTGCAGTTTATAAAGCTAGAATATGGGTATGAAGCTGATAAATGAAGAGAATACTGTTTATATTTACAACTGAGGCTGAATTGCCTGGCGTTTTCTGAATGGCACAGTTTATATCTAGGAGATTCCTGTGTATACTTTCAGGAAAACTGTCTACTTTTGGTAATACTCTTAAAATACACAATGAGAGTCCCCGAAATGATTAGAAACATGTGAGAAACACTTTAAATAGGGGTAAATAGAGCCGTTCTATCCTGATGGCCTAGTTCAATCACCGAGATTAGAGGTAGAAAACTCTCAAATGAAGAGAGTAATGATAATGTTTACAATTCCCACTACTCTAGATGGTGTTTTTCCACAGAAAGTGCTTCCAACGTTTTGAATTGCTGTTTAGAAGCTCAGAATATGTGTATGAGGATGATAAATGAAGAGAATACTGTTTATATTTACAAGTGATTCTGATTAGACTGGCGTTTTCTGAATGGCTCAATTTAAACCTTTAAGATTCCTGGGTATACTTCTAGGAAAACTGTCTACTTTTCGTAAAACGCTTAACATACACAATGATAGTCCCGAGAAATGATTAGAAACATGTAAGAAACACTTGAAATGCTGGTACATAGAGCTGTTCTATCTTTATGTTCATGTTCAATCGGGGAGATTAGAGGTAGAATGCTGCGAAATGACGAGAGTACAGATAATGTTTACCATTCTGGCTACTTTAGATGATGTTTTTCCAAAGAAAGTGCTTTCAAACATTGAGAATTTCCATTTATAAAGCTCAGAATATGTGTGAAGCTGATAAATGAAGAGAATACTGTTTATATTTACAGTTGACTATGATTAGACTGGCGTTTTCTGAATGAAACACTTTAAATCCTGAAGATTCATGTATATACTTCTGGGAAAACTGTCTAATTTTGAAAAACTGTAAAAATACACAATGATAGTCCTGCGAAATGATTAGAAACATGTAGGTAACACTTGAAATGCTGGTACATAGAGCCGTTCTATCTTTATGTTCATGTTCAATCAAGGAGATTAGAGGTAGAATGCTGCGAAATGACGAGAGTACTGATAATTTTTACCATTCTGGCTACATTAGATAATGTTTTTCCAAAGAAAGTGCTTTCAAATATTAAGAATTTCCATTTATAAAGCTCAGAATATGTGTGAAGCTGATAAATGAAGAGAATACTGTTTATATTTACAGGTGATTATGATTAGACTGGCGTTTACTGAATGACTCAATTTAAACCTTGAAGATTCCTGTAAATACTTGTAGGAAAACTGTCTACCTTTGGTGAAACTCTTCACATACACAATGACAGTCCCGAGAAATGATTAGAAACATGTAAGAAACACTTGAAATGCTGGTACATAGCGCTGTTCTCTGTTTATATTCATGTTCAATCACGGAGATTAGAGATAGAATGCTGCATAATGACGAGAGTACAGATAATGTTTACCATTCTGGCTACTTTAGATGATGTATTTCTGAAGAATGAGCTTTCAAATATTAAGAATTGCAGTTTATAAAGCTAGAATATGGGTATGAAGCTGATAAATGAAGAGAATACTGTTTATATTTACAACTGAGGCTGAATTGCCTGGCGTTTTCTGAATGGCACAGTTTATATCTAGGAGATTGCTGTGTATACTTTCAGGAAAACTGTCTACTTTTGGTAATACTCTTAAAATACACAATGAGAGTCCCCGAAATGATTAGAAACATGTGAGAAACACTTTAAATAGGGGTAAATAGAGCCGTTCTATCCTGATGGCCTAGTTCAATCACCGAGATTAGAGGTAGAAAACTCTCAAATGAAGAGAGTAATGATAATGTTTACAATTCCCGCTACTCTAGATGGTGTTTTTCCACAGAAAGTGCTTCCAACGTTTTGAATTGCTGTTTAGAAGCTCAGAATATGTGTATGAGGATGATAAATGAAGAGAATACTGTTTATATTTCCAGGTGATTCTGATTAGACTGGCGTTTTCTGAATGGCTCAATTTAAACCTTTAAGATTCCTGGGTATACTTCTAGGAAAACTGTCTACTTCTCGTAAAACGCTTAACATACACAATGATAGTCCCGAGAAATGATTAGAAACATGTAAGAAACACTTGAAATGCTGGTACATAGAGCTCTTCTATCTTTATGTTCATGTTCAATCGGGGAGATTAGAGGTAGAATGCTGCGAAATGACGAGAGTACAGATAATGTTTACCATTCTGGCTACTTTAGATGATGTTTTTCCAAAGAAAGTGCTTTCAAACATTGAGAATTTCCATTTATAAAGCTCAGAATATGTGTGAAGCTGATAAATGAAGAGAATACTGTTTATATTTACAGGTGACTATGATTAGACTGGCGTTTTCTGAATGAAACACTTTAAATCCTGAAGATTCATGTATATACTTCTGGGAAAACTGTCTAATTTTGAAAAACTAAAAATACACAATGATAGTCCTGGGAAATGATTAGAAACATGTAGGAAACACTTTGAATGGTGGTACATAGAGCCGTTCTATCTTTATGTTCATGTTCAATCACGGAGATTAGAGGTAGAATGCTGCGAAATGACGAGAGTACAGATAATTTTTACCATTCTGGCTACATTAGATAATGTTTTTCCAAAGAAAGTGCTTTCAAATATTAAGAATTTCCATTTATAAAGCTCAAATATGTGTGAAGCTGATAAATGAAGAGAATACTGTTTATATTTACAGGTGATTATGATTAGACTGGCGTTTTCTGAATGGCTCAATTTAAACCTTTAAGATTCCTGGGTATACTTCTAGGAAAACTGTCTACTTTTCGTAAAACGCTTAACATACACAATGATAGTCCCGAGAAATGATTAGAAACATGTAAGAAACACTTGAAATGCTGGTACATAGAGCTCTTCTATCTTTATGTTCATGTTGAATCGGGGAGATTAGAGGTAGAATGCTGCGAAATGACGAGAGTACAGATAATGTTTACCATTCTGGCTACTTTAGATGAAGTTTTTCCAAAGAAAGTGCTTTCAAACATTGAGAATTTCCATTTATAAAGCTCAGAATATGTGTGAAGCTGATAAATGAAGAGAATACTGTTTATATTTACAGGTGACTATGATTAGACTGGCGTTTTCTGAATGAAACACTTTAAATCCTGAAGATTCATGTATATACTTCTGGGAAAACTGTCTAATTTTGAAAAACTGTAAAAATACACAATTATAGTCCTGGGAAATGATTAGAAACATGTAGGAAACACTTTGAATGGTGGTACATAGAGCCGTTCTATCTTTATGTTCATGTTCAATCACGGAGATTAGAGGTAGAATGCTGCGAAATGACGAGAGTACAGATAATTTTTACCATTCTGGCTACATTAGATAATGTTTTTCCAAAGAAAGTGCTTTCAAATATTAAGAATTTCCATTTATAAAGCTCAGAATATGTGTGAAGCTGATAAATGAAGAGAATACTGTTTATATTTACAGGTGATTATGATTAGACTGGCGTTTACTGAATGACTCAATTTAAACCTTGAAGATTCCTGTAAATACTTGTAGGAAAACTGTCTACCTTTGGTAAAACTCTTCACATACACAATGATAGTCCCGAGAAATGATTAGAAACATGTAAGAAACACTTGAAATGCTGGTACATAGCGCTGTTCTCTGTTTATATTCATGTTCAATCACGGAGATTAGAGATAGAATGCTGCATAATGACGAGAGTACAGATAATGTTTACCATTCTGGCTACTTTAGATGATGTATTTCCGAAGAATGAGCTTTCAAATATTAAGAATTGCAGTTTATAAAGCTAGAATATGGGTATGAAGCTGATAAATGAAGAGAATACTGTTTATATTTACAACTGAGGCTGAATTGCCTGGCGTTTTCTGAATGGCACAGTTTATATCTAGGAGATTCCTGTGTATACTTTCAGGAAAACTGTCTACTTTTGGTAATACTCTTAAAATACACAATGAGAGTCCCCGAAATGATTAGAAACATGTGAGAAACACTTTAAATAGGGGTAAATAGAGCCGTTCTATCCTGATGGCCTAGTTCAATCACCGAGATTAGAGGTAGAAAACTCTCAAATGAAGAGAGTAATGATAATGTTTACAATTCTGGCTACTCTAGATGGTGTTTATCCACAGAAAGTGCTTCCAACGTTATGAATTGCTGTTTAGAAGCTCAGAATATGTGTATGAGGATGATAAATGAAGAGAATACTGTTTATATTTACAGGTGATTCTGATTAGACTGGCATTTTCTGAATGGCTCAATTTAAACCTTTAAGATTCCTGGGTATACTTCTAGGAAAACTGTCTACTTTTCGTAAAACGCTTAACATACACAATGATAGTCCCGAGAAATGATTAGAAACATGTAAGAAACACTTGAAATGCTGGTACATAGAGCTGTTCTATCTTTATGTTCATGTTCAATCGGGGAGATTAGAGGTAGAATGCTGCGAAATGACGAGAGTACAGATAATGTTTACCATTCTGGCTACTTTAGATGATGTTTTTCCAAAGAAAGTGCTTTCAAACATTGAGAATTTCCATTTATAAAGCTCAGAATATGTGTGAAGCTGATAAATGAAGAGAATACTGTTTATATTTACAGGTGACTATGATTAGACTGGCGTTTTCTGAATGAAACACTTTAAATCCTGAAGATTCATGTATATACTTCTGGGAAAACTGTCTAATTTTGAAAAACTGTAAAAATACACAATGATAGTCCTGGGAAATGATTAGAAACATGTAGGAAACACTTTGACTGGTGGTACATAGAGCCGTTCTATCTTTATGTTCATGTTCAATCACGGAGATTAGAGGTAGAATGCTGCGAAATGACGAGAGTACAGATAATTTTTACCATTCTGGCTACATTAGATAATGTTTTTCCAAAGAAAGTGCTTTCAAATATTAAGAATTTCCATTTATAAAGCTCAGAATATGTGTGAAGCTGATAAATGAAGAGAATACTGTTTATATTTACAGGTGATTATGATTAGACTGGCGTTTACTGAATGACTCAATTTAAACCTTGAAGATTCCTGTAAATACTTGTAGGAAAACTGTCTACCTTTGGTAAAACTCTTCACATACACAATGACAGTCCCGAGAAATGATTAGAAACATGTAAGAAACACTTGAAATGCTGGTACATAGCGCTGTTCTCTGTTTATATTCATGTTCAATCACGGAGATTAGAGATAGAATGCTGCATAATGACGAGAGTACAGATAATGTTTACCATTCTGGCTACTTTAGATGATGTATTTCCGAAGAATGAGCTTTCAAATATTAAGAATTGCAGTTTATAAAGCTAGAATATGGGTATGAAGCTGATAAATGAAGAGAATACTGTTTATATTTACAACTGAGGCTGAATTGCCTGGCGTTTTCTGAATGGCACAGTTTATATCTAGGAGATTCCTGTGTATACTTTCAGGAAAACTGTCTACTTTTGGTAATACTCTTAAAATACACAACGAGAGTCCCCGAAATGATTAGAAACATGTGAGAAACACTTTAAATAGGGGTAAATAGAGCCGTTCTATCCTGATGGCCTAGTTCAATCACCGAGATTAGAGGTAGAAAACTCTCAAATGAAGAGAGTAATGATAATGTTTACAATTCCCACTACTCTAGATGGTGTTTTTCCACAGAAAGTGCTTCCAACGTTTTGAATTGCTGTTTAGAAGCTCAGAATATGTGTATGAGGATGATAAATGAAGAGAATACTGTTTATATTTACAAGTGATTCTGATTAGACTGGCGTTTTCTGAATGGCTCAATTTAAACCTTTAAGATTCCTGGGTATACTTCTAGGAAAACTGTCTACTTTTCGTAAAACGCTTAACATACACAATGATAGTCCCGAGAAATGATTAGAAACATGTAAGAAACACTTGAAATGCTGGTACATAGAGCTGTTCTATCTTTATGTTCATGTTCAATCGGGGAGATTAGAGGTAGAATGCTGCGAAATGACGAGAGTACAGATAATGTTTCCCATTCTGGCTACTTTAGATGATGTTTTTCCAAAGAAAGTGCTTTCAAACATTGAGAATTTCCATTTATAAAGCTCAGAATATGTGTGAAGCTGATAAATGAAGAGAATACTGTTTATATTTACAGTTGACTATGATTAGACTGGCGTTTTCTGAATGAAACACTTTAAATCCTGAAGATTCATGTATATACTTCTGGGAAAACTGTCTAATTTTGAAAAACTGTAAAAATACACAATGATAGTCCTGCGAAATGATTAGAAACATGTAGGTAACACTTGAAATGCTGGTACATAGAGCCGTTCTATCTTTATGTTCATGTTCAATCAAGGAGATTAGAGGTAGAATGCTGCGAAATGACGAGAGTACTGATAATTTTTTACCATTCTGGCTACATTAGATAATGTTTTTCCAAAGAAAGTGCTTTCAAATATTAAGAATTTCCATTTATAAAGCTCAGAATATGTGTGAAGCTGATAAATGAAGAGAATACTGTTTATATTTACAGGTGATTATGATTAGACTGGCGTTTACTGAATGACTCAATTTAAACCTTGAAGATTCCTGTAAATACTTGTAGGAAAACTGTCTACCTTTGGTGAAACTCTTCACATACACAATGACAGTCCCGAGAAATGATTAGAAACATGTAAGAAACACTTGAAATGCTGGTACATAGCGCTGTTCTCTGTTTATATTCATGTTCAATCACGGAGATTAGAGATAGAATGCTGCATAATGACGAGAGTACAGATAATGTTTACCATTCTGGCTACTTTAGATGATGTATTTCCGAAGAATGAGCTTTCAAATATTAAGAATTGCAGTTTATAAAGCTAGAATATGGGTATGAAGCTGATAAATGAAGAGAATACTGTTTATATTTACAACTGAGGCTGAATTGCCTGGCGTTTTCTGAATGGCACAGTTTATATCTAGGAGATTGCTGTGTATACTTTCAGGAAAACTGTCTACTTTTGGTAATACACTTAAAATACACAATGAGAGTCCCCGAAATGATTAGAAACATGTGAGAAACACTTTAAATAGGGGTAAATAGAGCCGTTCTATCCTGATGGCCTAGTTCAATCACCGAGATTAGAGGTAGAAAACTCTCAAATGAAGAGAGTAATGATAATGTTTACAATTCCCCGCTACTCTAGATGGTGTTTTTCCACAGAAAGTGCTTCCAACGTTTTGAATTGCTGTTTAGAAGCTCAGAATATGTGTATGAGGATGATA